>NC_043975.1:40111845-40409345 GCF_902148855.1 Sphaeramia orbicularis | reverse complement strand
TATATATATATATATATATATATATATATATATATATATATATATATAATGTGTGTGTATATTAGGGAAGTCTGATATTGGCTTTTTTGCCAAAAACCGATATGCCGATATTTTCAAACGCTTAATTTCCGATTACGATATATACCGATATCACTGCTGATATATGTGGGATATTAAACTAATTTTAGGTAACATCACATACTGTATCTCCTGTCATGGAATTAACACATCATGCCTAATTTTATTGTAATGCCCCATCGGATGCATTCTCAAATGCAACAAGGCTTTCAAAATGTAAACACTGCCTGTGCAAAGAATACATACTTGAACTTAACTCTTTCCCCGCCAGAGCATTTTCCAGTGAGTTGGTAGCTAGCACTAGCCTTTTTGGTCATTTTCGCTAATCTTTGGAGGCTGACTGAAAATGTTGTGTTAGGAGTATGTGAACACTGAATACATCAAAAGAAAGAACAGAACTTCAACTTTTAAACACAAGAAAGGATTTTATTCTATCTTCATTCGTTCGTGAGATATGAACATTTGAATATTGGTCATTTTCAGGAAAAAACTGAATTTTGAGCAAAAAACTGAGAAAACTGCATTTTTTTTCCAAAGATATTGATTTTCAAGATAAAATTGATTTCCTAATTACATTTTTGACTCTTTCTCATTTACCAACAGTAACACTGTATTCCAAATCACAAAATAAAATAATGGTAACAACAATAATTAAAACCGCAAGCGGTGTTAAGGCCCTCGCCCTCCTGCACGACTGCCCCCCCATGTGGCTACCGAGGAGACAGAAAGTGAGAGGACAGCGTATCGTGGGCTGGATCCGACATTCTGCCAGTTACACACAGTGTTATACTTACGAAAACGACCGCTTCATCGCAAGCTCGCCACAACCACGCCCAACATTTGATCAAAAATGTAGGTGATAACTTTTGATCACACGTGTGTAGGTGATTTTCACCCAGTTTGGGTTTCCATTCGCGTAATGTATTTTGATTTTTTAGGGGGCGCTACCGAGTCATTTTGCAAAATTTTTTTTTTGGCGACTTCACAAAAAATTAATTTTCGCGGGGCTTGAAGTTTTTGGCCAGATAAAAGTGACTTTTTGTGAATGCTGAATGGGTGAAATTTGGGATCAAAGCGGTGAAAGTAAAATAATAATAATAATAATAACTAGAACTGCAAGCAGTTATGAACGGGGGCCAAGCCTCCCCGCCCACTCGGACCCCAGGCCCCACAGAGCCCACGGAAGTCGTCCCCGAAGGACGTGGGTCTGGGGCTGAGCTGGTGGAGGCTGGGCCCCGTTCATAAGGGTTTACAGTTGGAGTTAGTATTCCACCGTCTGAGCCGCTGTATTCACTGGAATGGGACAAATGCACCAGTAGAGTGGAAGGAGGAATGTGTGGGACTGGGATTAGTTGGAATAGATTACACTCACGTTGACCAATCATTACTAAACTTGACAGCTGGTCTCAGGAGTGACCCCACATCATACTCACCGAATTACAAAGATATCTGTAAAGGTGTTTCAGAGATAAAAATGTTACATATTTGCAGCGCCCAGTAGAGGCTAACATTTATCAAATTCGGCTCATACCCTCACAGTGACATGTTAACCAAGTATCTAATATTTGGAGTTGATAGCATTTAACTTTTCTGAGATATGTAATAGTTAACATTTTTTTAGCTAGCTACAGAAATGTATTCATTAATAATTTTAACATTTTTTGACCGAAAAAAACCCTTTTGATAACTTAGTATCATGTCTATGAGAAGAGTGTACATGCCAAGATTCACACAGATCAGGTAAAATCCCAAGTAGGAGTTTCAAAAAGTAGGTTTTCCAGTTTTCGCAATTTTGCCGGAAAAAAAGTCGTCCCCCAAATCTGCCTGAACACACCCATGTGATTCAACCCTATTCAGGAAATCTGAGGATATGAGGTTTTTTAATATGTGACATACAGTGTGGGAGTTATAGACCAAAATGCATATGCCTTGGTTCTATGGCCCCCTGCTGGTGGACATATATAATTGTTTGCGTCTCAGTTCCGTGCAGGGGTCTGGACCAACCCTCCAAATGTCAGCGCTCTACCATGTACGCTTTAGGCTGCAGGAACAGTTGGAGCCGGATTCCTTGCATTCACTGGAATGGGACCAATGCATGAGGAATGCAAAAGGAGGAATGTGTGGGACTGGGATTTGTTGTAATAAATTACACCCACGTTGACCAATCATTACCAAACTTTACAGCTGGTCTCAGGAGTGACCCCACATCATACTCACCAAATTTTGTATGAATCGGACCAACTTTTTTGTGCCTTGATATTTCTCTGTTTATAGCGCCCCCTATTTTCCGATTTGTACCAAATTTGGCACAGAGCCTCTGGTTGATCTTTAAAACAAGTAACTAAAGTTTGATGTGGATAGCATTTTTTTTGAGAAAGATATGCAACAATATGTGTTTTTTAGCTAGCAAAAAAATTTGTTCGTTTATAACTAGCACATTTTTTACAGCAGCAAGCTGATTGTGATAACTTTAGATCAGAAGCCTCTGAAGATTGTCTGTGCAAAGTTTGAAGACAATGGGGCTTAAACCCTAGTAGGAGTTCAAAAAAGTATGTTTTCAATATCTAGCAACTTAGAAAGAAAAATGTGCAGTGGAAGTGGGCGTGGCCTATGTCAAAAGACTCATCTCTATCCAAGGAATACAAAGATGTAAAGTTTATGAATGTGTCATTCAAAATGTGGAAGTTAGAGGCAAAAACGCATATTTGTCTGTTATAGCGCCACCTAGTGGAGTACATCCACAGTTTTTGCTCTGGTAGATCTGTGTCCTATTCTATAGGGTCCATAGAAATTTCACAGCCCTCAGCAGAACAGTTCAGCTGTAGGAAATGTTTGTTGTTTAACTTGAAATAAGCCACGCCCACATTTTTCAGCCACACCCACCTTCAAGATCTGGCCTCAGGATAGGCCCTCCATCATACCCACCAAATTTTGTAGAAATCGGTGCAGCCGTTTCAAAGATATAAATTTTCCATATTTGCAGCGCCCCCTAGTGGCCAAAATCCACCAAATTCGGCTCATACCCTCAGAGTCACATGAGAACCAAGGATCTAAGATCTGGATTTGATAGCATTTATTTTGACCGAGATATGTAAGAGTAAGCAGTTTTTTAGCTAGCTACAGAAATTTGTTATTTAATTAAATGCGCATTCTTCGACCAAAGAAAATTCTTGTAATAACTTTAGATCAAGCGCATGAGACGAGTGTATGTGCCAAAATTCACGCAGATCGGACAAACTCCCAAGTCGGAGTTCGAAAAAGAAGGTTTTCCAGTTTTCGCGATTTTACGGGGAAAAAAGTCATGGCGGAAATGGGCGTGGCTAAGCTCACGTGATTCAGTCCTATTCAGGGAATCTGAGGATGTAAGGTTTTTGAATGTGCGACATACGGTGTGAGAGTTATAGACCAAAACGCGTTATCCTTGATTATAGCGCCCCCTACTGGTGAATATATGCGCATTTTTGCATCTGAGGTCCCTGCAGGGGTCTGGACCAACCCTCCAAATTGCACCTCTGTACCATGTACGGTTTAGGCTGCAGTAACAGTTTTATCGGCGGAAAAATAAAAAGAATAATAACTAGAACTGCGAGCAGTTATGAACGGGGGCCAAGCCTCCCCGCCCACTCGGACCCCAGGCCCCACAGAGCCCACGGAAGTCGTCCCCGAAGGACGTGGGTCTGGGGCCGAGCTGGTGGAGGCTGGGACCCGTTCATAAGGGTTTACAGTTGGAGTTAGTATTCCACCGTCTGAGCCGCTGTATTCACTGGAATGGGACAAATGCACCAGTAGAGTGGAAGGAGGAATGTGTGGGACTGGGATTAGTTGGAATAGATTACACTCACGTTGACCAATCATTACTAAACTTGACAGCTGGTCTCAGGAGTGACCCCACATCATACTCACCGAATTACAAAGA
This sequence comes from Sphaeramia orbicularis, assembly GCF_902148855.1. Classification (NCBI taxonomy): domain Eukaryota; kingdom Metazoa; phylum Chordata; class Actinopteri; order Kurtiformes; family Apogonidae; genus Sphaeramia; species Sphaeramia orbicularis. The sequence continues at coordinate 40,405,351 of NC_043975.1, read as the reverse complement.
TATCTGTAAAGGTGTTTCAGAGATAAAAATGTTACATATTTGCAGCGCCCAGTAGAGGCTAACATTTATCAAATTCGGCTCATACCCTCACAGTGACATGTTAACCAAGTATCTAATATTTGGAGTTGATAGCATTTAAATTTTCTGAGATATGTAATAGTTAACATTTTTTTAGCTAGCTACAGAAATGTATTCATTAATAATTTTAACATTTTTTGACCGAAAAAAACCCTTTTGATAACTTAGTATCATGTCTATGAGAAGAGTGTACATGCCAAGATTCACACAGATCAGGTAAAATCCCAAGTAGGAGTTTCAAAAAGTAGGTTTTCCAGTTTTCGCAATTTTGCCGGAAAAAAAGTCGTCCCCCAAATCTACCTGAACACACCCATGTGATTCAACCCTATTCAGGAAATCTGAGGATATGAGGTTTTTTAATATGTGACATACAGTGTGGGAGTTATAGACCAAAATGCATATGCCTTGGTTCTATGGCCCCCTGCTGGTGGACATATATAATTGTTTGCGTCTCAGTTCCGTGCAGGGGTCTGGACCAACCCTCCAAATGTCAGCGCTCTACCATGTACGCTTTAGGCTGCAGGAACAGTTGGAGCCGGATTCCTTGCATTCACTGGAATGGGACCAATGCATGAGGAATGCAAAAGGAGGAATGTGTGGGACTGGGATTTGTTGTAATAAATTACACCCACGTTGACCAATCATTACCAAACTTTACAGCTGGTCTCAGGAGTGACCCCACATCATACTCACCAAATTTTGTATGAATCGGACCAACTTTTTTGTGCCTTGATATTTCTCTGTTTATAGCGCCCCCTATTTTCCGATTTGTACCAAATTTGGCACAGAGCCTCTGGTTGATCTTTAAAACAAGTAACTAAAGTTTGATGTGGATAGCATTTTTTTTGAGAAAGATATGCAACAATATGTGTTTTTTAGCTAGCAAAAAAATTTGTTCGTTTATAACTAGCACATTTTTTACAGCAGCAAGCTGATTGTGATAACTTTAGATCAGAAGCCTCTGAAGATTGTCTGTGCAAAGTTTGAAGACAATGGGGCTTAAACCCTAGTAGGAGTTCAAAAAAGTATGTTTTCAATATCTAGCAACTTAGAAAGAAAAATGTGCAGTGGAAGTGGGCGTGGCCTATGTCAAAAGACTCATCTCTATCCAAGGAATACAAAGATGTAAAGTTTATGAATGTGTCATTCAAAATGTGGAAGTTAGAGGCAAAAACGCATATTTGTCTGTTATAGCGCCACCTAGTGGAGTACATCCACAGTTTTTGCTCTGGTAGATCTGTGTCCTATTCTATAGGGTCCATAGAAATTTCACAGCCCTCAGCAGAACAGTTCAGCTGTAGGAAATGTTTGTTGTTTAACTTGAAATAAGCCACGCCCACATTTTTCAGCCACACCCACCTTCAAGATCTGGCCTCAGGATAGGCCCTCCATCATACCCACCAAATTTTGTAGAAATCGGTGCAGCCGTTTCAAAGATATAAATTTTCCATATTTGCAGCGCCCCCTAGTGGCCAAAATCCACCAAATTCGGCTCATACCCTCAGAGTCACATGAGAACCAAGGATCTAAGATCTGGATTTGATAGCATTTATTTTGACCGAGATATGTAAGAGTAAGCAGTTTTTTAGCTAGCTACAGAAATTTGTTATTTAATTAAATGCGCATTCTTCGACCAAAGAAAATTCTTGTAATAACTTTAGATCAAGCGCATGAGACGAGTGTATGTGCCAAAATTCACGCAGATCGGACAAACTCCCAAGTCGGAGTTCGAAAAAGAAGGTTTTCCAGTTTTCGCGATTTTACGGGGAAAAAAGTCATGGCGGAAATGGGCGTGGCTAAGCTCACATGATTCAGTCCTATTCAGGGAATCTGAGGATGTAAGGTTTTTGAATGTGCGACATACGGTGTGAGAGTTATAGACCAAAACGCGTTATCCTTGATTATAGCGCCCCCTACTGGTGAATATATGCGCATTTTTGCATCTGAGGTCCCTGCAGGGGTCTGGACCAACCCTCCAAATTGCACCTCTGTACCATGTACGGTTTAGGCTGCAGTAACAGTTTTATCGGCGGAAAAATAAAAAGAATAATAACTAGAACTGCGAGCAGTTATGAACGGGGGCCAAGCCTCCCCGCCCACTCGGACCCCAGGCCCCACAGAGCCCACGGAAGTCGTCCCCGAAGGACGTGGGTCTGGGGCCGAGCTGGTGGAGGCTGGGACCCGTTCATAAGGGTTTACAGTTGGAGTTAGTATTCCACCGTCTGAGCCGCTGTATTCACTGGAATGGGACAAATGCACCAGTAGAGTGGAAGGAGGAATGTGTGGGACTGGGATTAGTTGGAATAGATTACACTCACGTTGACCAATCATTACTAAACTTGACAGCTGGTCTCAGGAGTGACCCCACATCATACTCACCGAATTACAAAGATATCTGTAAAGGTGTTTCAGAGATAAAAATGTTACATATTTGCAGCGCCCAGTAGAGGCTAACATTTATCAAATTCGGCTCATACCCTCACAGTGACATGTTAACCAAGTATCTAATATTTGGAGTTGATAGCATTTAAATTTTCTGAGATATGTAATAGTTAACATTTTTTTAGCTAGCTACAGAAATGTATTCATTAATAATTTTAACATTTTTTGACCGAAAAAAACCCTTTTGATAACTTAGTATCATGTCTATGAGAAGAGTGTACATGCCAAGATTCACACAGATCAGGTAAAATCCCAAGTAGGAGTTTCAAAAAGTAGGTTTTCCAGTTTTCGCAATTTTGCCGGAAAAAAAAGTCGTCCCCCAAATCTGCCTGAACACACCCATGTGATTCAACCCTATTCAGGAAATCTGAGGATATGAGGTTTTTAATATGTGACATACAGTGTGGGAGTTATAGACCAAAATGCATATGCCTTGGTTCTATGGCCCCCTGCTGGTGGACATATATAATTGTTTGCGTCTCAGTTCCGTGCAGGGGTCTGGACCAACCCTCCAAATGTCAGCGCTCTACCATGTACGCTTTAGGCTGCAGGAACAGTTGGAGCCGGATTCCTTGCATTCACTGGAATGGGACCAATGCATGAGGAATGCAAAAGGAGGAATGTGTGGGACTGGGATTTGTTGTAATAAATTACACCCACGTTGACCAATCATTACCAAACTTTACAGCTGGTCTCAGGAGTGACCCCACATCATACTCACCAAATTTTGTATGAATCGGACCAACTTTTTGTGACTTGATATTTCTCTGTTTATAGCGCCCCCTATTTTCCGATTTGTACCAAATTTGGCACAGAGCCTCTGGTTGATCTTTAAAACAAGTAACTAAAGTTTGATGTGGATAGCATTTTTTTTGAGAAAGATATGCAACAATATGTGTTTTTTAGCTAGCAAAAAAATTTGTTCATTTATAACTAGCACATTTTTTATAGCAGCAAGCTGATTGTGATAACTTTAGATCAGAAGCCTCTGAAGATTGTCTGTGCAAAGTTTGAAGACAATGGGGCTTAAACCCTAGTAGGAGTTCAAAAAAGTATGTTTTCAATATCTAGCAACTTAGAAAGAAAAATGTGCAGTGGAAGTGGGCGTGGCCTATGTCAAAAGACTCATCTCTATCCAAGGAATACAAAGATGTAGAGTTTATGAATGTGTCATTCAAAATGTGGAAGTTAGAGGCAAAAACGCATATTTGTCTGTTATAGCGCCACCTAGTGGAGCACATCCACAGTTTTTGCTCTGGTAGATCTGTGTCCTATTCTATAGGGTCCATAGAAATTTCACAGCCCTCAGCAGAACAGTTCAGCTGTAGGAAATGTTTGTTGTTTAACTTGAAATAAGCCACGCCCACATTTTTCAGCCACACCCACCTTCAAGATCTGGCCTCAGGATAGGCCCTCCATCATACCCACCAAATTTTGTAGAAATCGGTGCAGCCGTTTCAGAGATATAAATTTTCCATATTTGCAGCGCCCCCTAGTGGCCAAAATCCACCAAATTCGGCTCATACCCTCAGAGTCACATGAGAACCAAGGATCTAAGATCTGGATTTGATAACATTTATTTTGACCGAGATATGTAAGAGTAAGCATTTTTTTAGCTAGCTACAGAAATTTGTTATTTAATTAAATGCGCATTCTTCGACCAAAGAAAATTCTTGTAATAACTTTAGATCAGGCGCATGAGACGAGTGTATGTGCCAAAATTCACGCAGATCGGACAAACTCCCAAGTCGGAGTTCGAAAAAGAAGGTTTTCCAGTTTTCGCGATTTTACGGGGAAAAAAGTCATGGCGGAAATGGGCGTGGCTAAGCTCACGTGATTCAGTCCTATTCAGGGAATCTGAGGATGTAAGGTTTTTGAATGTGCGACATACGGTGTGAGAGTTATAGACCAAAACGCGTTATCCTTGATTATAGCGCCCCCTACTGGTGAATATATGCGCATTTTTGCGTCTGAGGTCCCTGCAGGGGTCTGGACCAACCCTCCAAATTGCACCTCCGTACCATGTACGGTTTAGGCTGCAGTAACAGTTTTATCAACGGAAAAATAAAAAGAATAATAATAATAATAATATTGAAGAATAAAAATCCGTACAAAAACAATAGGGTTCCACAGCACCGCTGGAACTGTGGAACGCGTATGCTGGCATACGCGTCCCCCAGTCCCCGCGGGCTCGGCCCCCTAATAATATTGAAGAAGAATAAAAATCCGTACAAAAACAATAGGGTTCCACAGCACCGCTGGAACTGTGGAACGCGTATGCTGGCATACGCGTCCCCCAGTCCCCGCGGGCTTGGCCCCCTAATAATAATAATTAAAGCTGCAAGCAGCATTGGGCGGGACCTCGCACCGGGCGATCCGCCTCCCCCGCGATCCGCCACCCGTGACTGTCGACGCCTCAGCTCCACTCACACCTGTCCGTCCCCATACCAGTTCCCATCCTTTAGTGTCTGTCCTCCTTACATCTGTACAGAACACCAGTGACCCTCTGCTGAAACCACCATCACCTTTAAAATGAGACTTTTATTTTGGAAACCCTACTGTGTGTATGTGCATTTGTTTTTAATGTGAGAGAAAGAATCAGTTTGAAAAATTAATTGAAATTGTATGAATAAGTGAGTATAAAAGTGATGATTTACCACATTTAAGGCTTTTATTTTGGAAAAACCCTATTGTGTGAGGATGTGTGTCTGTGAGAAAGAGTACTTTTGAATGAAGAAACATTGTACAAACAGTTGAGTGTTTGGTCATAAAAATGAAAAGAAGTTATGTAATAGACATTTTGTATTATTCTTAATTTTGGTTTTATTTTGAAAAAATGTACTCCGTGTACTTTTGAATGTGTGCAAAATTTCCAATATCCACAATACAATGCAGTAAAACCTGTTTTAAAATAAAATAAAAAAAAAAAAAAATTTTTGGATTACCTGGGACTTGAACCGGGGTCCTTCGGCTCCATAGGCAGCTACATGAACCACTGCACTACAGAGAGACATGTGAAAATGTGCACCAGCAAGACTTTTATAGGGATTTTGCCATTTGGAAAAGTGAAACTAAACATAGTCTTCAAAAAATCGCTATAATTCCATAACCGTAGGTCGTATCTGAAAAATTCTTTCACTTTTGGATTCTGCAGACTTGTGGGAATTCAATGAGGTCTAACTTTTATGTCAAAACTCTGAAATGAATAAGCAGTAATTGCAGAAACGTAGAGTAACTTTCAAAGGCAGATTGCCAACTTCCTGTTGGAGTTAGCTCATGAGTGTCAGTGTAGGATTTGTCGGGCTCAATCAGACCAACATTTTGGCATTTGTTTCATGTTTCTGTGACATTCCTACTGGCTGCTAGGGCAGATTTTGTGTGTTTTTTAGTACATAGGTGGCGCTACAGAGTCCATTTTGGCACCCAAGGGGTTAATTTTTGATATTGTATGAAAGTGTTCACCAGCCATGACATACATGGCAAATTTGGTGAGTTTTGGAGCATGTTAAGGGGGTCAAATGGCAGTCTAAAGTGGAAAAAGTATGAAAATAAAAGAATTGTTATAAATCAACAACCGTACATCCTATCTCAAAAATTTTTGCATGTGAGCATTGTGCTGAGTCCCGTGAACGTGTAGATATGTAACATGTCAGGAAAAACTGCAAAGTGAAAAATGAGTTCCAAACATCACAACTTTGTGGGCTTGTAAAAAAAAAACTAAGACAGTTCCGGAAAAAGTGAGAGATCACTTTTTTGAGGAGGTTTCACTCTATCTTTTGATGCTATTTAGAAGTCAATATGACAAACGGTGTCATCGGAGTTAGTTTTAGAAATTTTATTTTGAAAGGCATATTGCGAACTTCCTGTTGGAGTTAGGTCATAAGTGTCAGTGGATGATTTGTAGTGCTTCATCCAACAAGAATTTTGGCACTGGTTTCATGTCTGTACGACATTCCTAGTGGCCACTAGGGCTTTTCCCATTTTTTTCACATAGGTGGCGCTAGAGAGGCCATTTTGGCACCTATGGGGTTAATTTTTACATTTTATCAAATTTTTCGCCAGGCCTGACATGTGTGCCAAATTTGGTGAGTTTTTGAGCATGTTTAGGGGGTCAAAATCCAGTTGAAAGTGGCGTCGGGAAAATAATAATAATAATAATATCTAAACGAACGAATAACAATAGGGCCTTGCTTGCAGGCAAGGCCTCTCACTGTGTGAGAGGGCCTTACCTTTCGGCTCGGTCCCTAATAATAATAATAATAATAAAAATCCGTACAAAAACAATAGGGTTCCACAGCACCGCTGGAACTGTGGAACGCGTATTCTGGCATACGCGTCCCCCAGTCCCCACGGGCTTGGCCCCCTAATAATAATAAAAATCCGTACAAAAACAATAGGGTTCCACAGCACCGCTGGAACTGTGGAACGCGTATGCTGGCATACGCGTCCCCCAGTCCCCGCGGGCTCTGCCCCCTAATAATATTGATGAATAAAAATCTGAACAAAAACAATAGGGTTCCACAGCACCGCTGGAACTGTGGAACGCGTATGCTGGCATACGCGTCCCCAAGTCCCCGCGGGCTTGGCCCCCTAATAATAATAATAATAAAAATCTGAACAAAAACAATAGGGTTCCACAGCACCGCTGGAACTGTGGAACGCGTATGCTGGCATACGCGTCCCCCAGTCCCCGCGGGCTTGGCCCCCTAATAATATCGATGATGATGAAGAATAATAATAAAAATCCGTACAAAAACAATAGGGTTCCACAGCACCGCTGGAACTGTGGAACGCGTATGCTGGCATACGCGTCCCCCAGTCCCCGCGGGCTTGGCCCCCTAATTAAAACCGCAAGCAGTGTTAAGGCCCTCGCCTTCCCGCTCGACCGTCTCCCCCATGCGACCGCCGAGTACACCAACAGTGAGAGGACACTGTATCGTGGGCGGGATCTGACATTCTGCGAGAAAATCAATTTTATACTTCTCAAAACGACCGCTCAATCGCAAGCTCCTCACAGCCACAACCAACATTTGATCAAAAATGTAGGTGATAACTTTTGATCACATGCGTGTAGGTGATTTTCACCCAGTTTGGTCCACATTGGATGTAAACCCTAGGAGGAGATGAGGAAAGTATGAGGGGTGGGATTTTAGAGGTCCACACTTCCACCCAATATGGCCGACATCCTGTCGGGTTTAGGGCGGGGCCATAAAGTAATGTTTTACTTGTCCTTCCATGGGCTATGTCTGTACCAAGTTCCATCTTTCTACGTTTAAATTTTTTTTTGGTTAGTTCCCATCCGCGCAATGTATTTACATATTTTGAGGGGGCATGGCCAAGTCATTTTTCAATATTTTGAAAATTTTTCTTGCTGGTAAATTCTACTTTTCCACAGTGTAATTTTCAGTCTGTGTACCATTAGTGGAACACGAAGAGTTTTTCAGCAATTATGTCCTTGTGGAAAAACCCCATTCATTTGAATGGAACAGTTTTGGTGTCGTCATGGCAACACGATTGTAAATAGGGGTGTGACCTCATTGACTTTTTGGTTCAGCTTGGCATGACAGATGTGTGTGTCAAATTTTTTTTTCCTGTGTCAAAACATTTTTTTCACTCCCATTCAAAAACTTTAGGGGGCGTAAGAGAGCTATTTTACGATCCAACTATACGAGTTACATATCATCGTGTTAAGGGTTACATTTTGCACAACTGTTACATTGGGTCACACTCAATCTGACACTCTGTGTGCGAGATGTACACACTTTTATACTTCTAAAAATGGCCGCTTCATTGTGAGGTCATCACAGCCACGCCCAACATTTGATCAAAAATGGAAATGGTAAATTTTGATCACACGTGTGTAGGTGATTTTCACCCAGTTTGGTCCAAATTGGATGTAAACCCTAGGAGGAGATGATGAAAGTATGAGGGGATGGATTTTAGAGGTTCAAACTTCCACCCAATATGGCCGACTTCCTGTTGTGTTTAGGGTGGGGCCATAATGTAATTTTTTACTTGTCTTACGATGGGCTATGTGTATACCAAATTTCATGTTTCTACATTGAAATTTTTTTTGGGTGGGTTCTGATCCGCAAAATGTATGTTCATATTTTGAGGGGGCGCTACCAAGTCATTTTTTAATATTTTGAAAATTTTTCTTACTGGAAAATTCTACTTTTCCACAGTGTACTTTTCAGTCTGTGTACCATTAGTGGAACACAGAGAGTTTTTCATGAATTGCATCCTTGTGATAAAACCCCATTCATTTGAATGGTAAAGTATTGGTGTTGTCATGGCAACACAATTGTAAATACGGGTGTGTCCTCATTGGCTCTTTGGTTCAGTTTGGCATGAGGGATGTGTGTGCCAAGTTTCTTTATCCTTTGTCAAAAAAAAAAATTCACTCCCATTCAAAAACTGTAGGGGGCGTGAGAGAGCCATTTTTTGATCCAACCATACGAGTTCCATATCATCGTGTTCAAGCTGTCATTCCGCACAAATGTTACTTGGGTCCAACTCAATCTGACACTCTGTGTGCGAGATATATGCACTTTTATACTTCTAAAAATGGCAGCTTCATTGTGAGGTCATCACAGCCACGCCCAACATTTGATCAAAAATGTAAATGGTAACTTTTGATCATACATGTGTGTAGGTGATTTTCACCCAGTTTGGTCCAAATTGGATGTAAACCCTAGGAGGAGATGATGAAAGTATGAGGGGTCGGATTTTAGAGGTCCACACTTCCACCCAATATGGCTGACTTCCTGCTGGGTTTAGGGCAGGGTCATAATGTAATTTTTTACTTGTCCTACCATGGGTTATGTCTGTAGCAAGTTTCATGTTTGTACAATGAAAAATATTTGGGGAGGGCTCCCATTCGCGTAATGTATTTTGATTTTTGAGGGGTTGCTACCGAGTCATTTTGCAATTTTTTTTTTCTCTGCGACTTCAAATTAAAAAAATTTTTTGCCGGGCTTGAATTTTAGGTCAAATAAAATTGACTTTTTGTGAACGTTTAACGGGTGAAATTTGGGATCAAAGTGTCCAGGAAAAATAATAATAGTTAAAGCTGCAAGCAGCATTGGGTGGGACCTCGCACCGGGCGATCCGCCTCCCCCGCGATCCGCCTCCCGTGACCGTTGACACCTCAGCTCCACTCACACCTCTCCGTCCCCATACCAGTTCCCACCCTTTAGTGTCCGTCCTACTTATATCTGTACAGAACACCAGCAACCCTCTGCTGAAACCACCATCACCTTTAAAATGAGACTTTTATTTTGGAAACCCTACTGTATGTATGTGCATTTGTTTTGTATGTGAGAGAAAGAATCAGTTTGAAAAATGAATTGAAATTGTGTGAATAATTGAGCATGAAAGTGATGATTTGTCACATTTAAGGCTTTTATTTTGGAATAACCCTATTGTGTGAGCATGTGTGTCTGTGAGAAAGAGTACTTTTGAATGAAGAAACATTGTACAAACAGTTGAGCATTTGGTCATAAAAATGAAAAGAAGTTATGTCATAGACATTATTTAATTTTTTCAATAGGCGTTTTATTTTGAAAAAATGTACTATGTGTAGTTTGTAATTTGTGCAAAATGTCAAATATCCACAATACAATGCAGTAAAACCTGTTTTAAAATAAAAACAAAAAAAAAAAATTTGGATTGCCTGGGACTTGAACCAGGGTCCTTTTGTTCCATAGGGAGTTATATTAACCACTGCACTATAGACAGACACAGCCAAGTTTGCACCAAGAAGATTTTTATAGGGACTTTGTCATTGTGAAAAGTGAAATTAAACATAGTCTTGAAAAAATTGCCGAAATTCCATAACCGTAGGTCGTATCTGAAAAATTCTTTCACTTGTGGATTCTGCAGACTTGTGGGAATTTAATGAGGTATAACTTTTTGGTCAAAAGTCTGAAATGAATAAGCAGTAATTGCACAAATGTAGAGTAACTTTCAAAGGCAGATTGCCAACTTCCTGTTGGAGTTAGCTCATGAGTGTCAGTGTATGATTTGTCGGGCTCAATCAGACCAACATTTTGGCATTTGTTTCATGTTTCTGTGACATTCCTACTGGCCGCTAGGGCAGATTTTGTGTTTTTTTTAGCACATAGGTGGCGCTACAGAGTCCATTTTGGCACCCAAGGGGTTAATTTTGATATTGAATCAAAGTGTTCACCAGCCATGACATACATGGCAAATTTGGTGAGTTTTGGAGCATGTTAAGGGGGTCAAACGGCAGTCTAAAATAAAATAAGTATGAAAATAAACAAATTGTTATAAATCAATAATCGTAGATTGTATCTCAAAAATTTTTGCATGTGAGCATTGTGCTGAGTCCCGTGAACGCGTAGATATGTCACATGTGGAGGGAAAACTCCAAAGTGAAAAATGAGTTCCAAACATCGCAACTTTGCGGGCTTGTAAAAAAAAAAACTAAGACAGTTCTGAAAAAGTACGAGATCACTTTTTTGGGGAGGGTTGACTCTATCTTTTGGCGCTATTTAGAAGTCAATACGACAAACGGTGTCATCGGAGTTAGATTTAAAAATTTTATTTTGAAAGGCACATTGCGAACTTCCTGTTGCAGATAGGTCATAAGTGTCAGCGTAACATTTTTAGAGCATGTTCCAACCAACATTTTGGCGTATGTTTCATGTCTCTATGACATTCCTACTGGCCACTAGGGCTTTTATGGTTTTTTTTCACATAGGTGGCGCTAGAGAGGCCATTTGGGCACCTATGGGGTTAATTTTTACATTTTATCAAATTTTTCGCCAGGCCTGACATGTGTGCCAAATTTGGTGAGTTTTCGAGCACGTTTAGGGGGTCAAAATCCAGTTTAAAGCGTCACGGAAAAATAATAATAATGTAAAAACGAACGAAGAACAATAGGACCTTGCTTGCAGGCAAGGCCTCTCACTGTGTGAGAGGGCCTTACCTTTTGGCTCAGTCCCTAATAATAATTAAAGCTGCAAGCAGCATTGGGCGGGACCTCGCACCGGGCGATCCGCCTCCCCCGCGATCCGCCTCCCGTGACTGTTGACGCCTCAGCTCCACTCACACCTCTCCGTCCCGATACCAGTTCCCACCCTTTAGTGTCTTTCCCCCTTACATCTGTACAGAACACCAGTGACCCTCTTCTGAAACCACCATCACCTTTAAATGAGACTTTTATTTTGGAAACCCTACTGTGTGTATGTTCATTTCTTTTGTATGTGAGAGAAAGAATCAGTTTGAAACATGAAGTGAAATTTTATGAATAATTGAGCATATAAGTGATGATTTATCACATTTAAGGCTATTATTTTGGAAAAACGCTATTGTGTGAGCATGTGTGTCTGTGAGAAAGAGTACTTTTGAATGAAGAAACATTGTACAAACAGTTGAGCGTTTGGTCATAAAATGAAAAGAAGTTATGTAATAGACATTTTGTATTATTGTTAATTGGGGTTTTATTTTGAAAAAATGTGGTCTGTGTACTTTTGAATGTGTTCAAAATTTCCAATATCCACAATACAATGCAGTAAAACCTGTTTTAAAATTAAAAAAAAAAAAAAATTTGGATTGCCTGGGACTCAAACTAGGGTCCTTGAGCTCCATAGGTAGCTACATGAACCACTGCACTACAGAGAGACATGTGAACATATGCACCAGCAAGACTTTTATAGGGATTTTGCCATTGTGAAAAGTGAAACTAATCATAGTCTTCAAAAAATCGCCATAATTCCATAACCGTAGGTCGTATCTGAAAAAGTCTTTCACTTTTGGATTTTGCAGACTTGTGGGAATTTAATGAGGTATACCTTTTGTGTCAAAAGCCTGAAATGAATAAGCAGTAATTGCAGAAATGTAGAGTAACTTTCAAAGGCAGATTGCCAACTTCCTGTTGGAGTTAGCTCATGAGTGTCAGTGTAGGATTTGTCGGGCTCAATCAGACCAACATTTTGGCATTTGTTTCATGTTTCTGTGACATTCCTACTGGCTGCTAGGGCAGATTTTGTGTGTTTTTTAGCACATAGGTGGCGCTACAGAGTCCATTTTGGCACCCAAGGGGTTAAATTTGATATTGAATCAAAGTGTTCACCAGCCATGAGATACGTGGCAAATTTGGTGAGTTTTGGAGCATGTTAAAGGGGTCAAATGGCAGTCTAAAGTGGAAAAAGTATGAAAAAACAAATTGGTATAAATCAATAACAGTACATCGCATCTCAAGAATTTTTGCATGTAAGTGTTGTGCTGAGTCCCGTGAACGTGTAGATATGTCACATTTGGGGAAAAACTCCAAAGTGAAAAATGAGTTCCAAACATTGCAACTTTGCGGGGTTGTAAAAAAAAAAAACAAGACAGTTCCGGAAAAAGTGAGAGATCACTTTTTTGAGGAGGTTTCACTCTATCTTTTGGTGCTATTTAGAAGTCAATACGACAAACGGTGTCATCGGAGTTGGTTTTAAAAATTTTATTTTGAAAGGCATATTGCGAACTTCCTGTTGGAGTTAGGTCATAAGTGTCAGCGGACGATTTATAGTGCTTTATCCAACAAGAATTTTGGCAATAGTTTCATGTCTGTATGACATTCCTACTGGCCACTAGGGCTGTTTCTGTTTTTTTTACATAGGTGGCGCTAGAGAGCCCATTTTGGCACCTATGGGGTTAATTTTTTCATTTTATCAAATTTTTTGCCAGGCCTGACATGTGTGCCAAATTTGGTGAGGTTTCGTGCATGTTCAGGGGGTCAAAATCCAGGTCAAACTGGTGTGTGAATAATAATAATAATATAATTAAAGCTGCAAGCAGCATTGGGCGGGACCTCGCACCGAGCGTTCCGCCTCCCCCGCGATCTGATTTTGCCATTTGGAAAAGTGAAACTAAACATAGTCTTCAAAAAATCGCCATAATTCCATAACCGTAGGTCGTATCTGAAAAATTCTTTCACTTTTGGATTCTGCAGACTCGTGGGAATTCAATGAGGTATAACTTTTATGTCAAAACTCTGAAATGAATAAGCAGTAATTGCAGAAACATAGAGTAACTTTCAAAGGCAGATTGCCAACTTCCTGTTGGAGTTAGCTCATGAGTGTCAGTGTATGATTTGTTGGGCTCAATCAGACCAACATTTTGCCATTTGTTTCATGTTTCTGTGACATTCCTACTGGCTGCTAGGGCACATTTTGTGTTTTTTTTTTTTTTTTAATTCTCTTTATTGAGTTTTTTTCATATGACAATAAAGACGTATTCACATATATTCACTATGCTCAATGCAACAAAAAATGAGAACACGTAGTAAAACAAAAAACACACAGACAGCAGTAAACAATGAACATAAAAAAAATCAAAAAAACAAACAAAAAGAAAATAAAAAAAAATCTGAGGACATCGTATATCGCCAATTTTAAGTTGTTTACACATTTGTATTATTAAAATAATCAATAAAAGGTTGCCATGTCAAGTGGAATGCATTTAATTTCCCTTTTAATGAAAATTTTATTTTTTCCAGTTGTAAATGTTTCATTACTTCTCTCATTAAGGCTGAATGAGTGGGAGAAGTTTTTTGTTTCCAATTTAATAGGATTAATCTTCGTGCTAGTAACACCACAAAACATATCATATTGTTTTGGTTGTTGGAAAGTTCTACAGCAGCCGGCTTCACACCAAATAAAGCAAAAACAGGATCTGGTTTAAGTTGTTTTTTTAAGATTTCGGATAAAGTCTGAAATATCTTGGTCCAGTATATTTTAACACGAGGACAGTTCCAAAACATATGTGCAAGTGAGGCCGGCCCCTGTTTACATCTGTCACAGGAGGGGTTTACCGAGGGAAACATCTTTGATAGTTTCAGCTTTGATAGAGGAAGTCTGTGTAAAATCTTGAATTGCAAAAGACCGTGTCTGATGCATACAGAGGAGGAATGAACACGTTCTTGGGCTTTTAACCATTGATTATATTCAATGTCTACACCCAAATCCTCTTGCCAAGCCCTTTTTAAATGATCCAATGTGGTAGTACAGTCCAACTGTGACAGCATGTTGTGAATTTTAGCTATCGCACCTTTTTTAAAAGGATCAATCAAAAACAGTGTATCCATTATGGAATCAGGAGGCTGATCGGGAAAGGACGGAAAAATAGTTTTTACAAAGCTTCGGAGCTGTAAATATTTGAAAAAGTCTCTTTTATCTATGTTATATTGTTCTTGTAGTTGATGGAATGTAGGGAAAACCTTATTTATAAATAAATCTTTTATAGAATTTATTCCTTTAAGATTTCACTGGTAGAATTGGTTTGAAAGGGATGGTGTAAACATGTGGTTGTTTATCAATGGAGTTAATAAAGAAGTACTATCCCATCCATAATACTTCCTTATTTGAGACCAGATTGTAATTGTGTGAGAGACTACTGGGTTCTTAAATTTTAACTTAGAGATAGGGAGAGCTGAATAAATATATGCTTGTAATGAGGAAGGATAACAGCTTTGATTCTCCATCTTTGTCCACTCGGTTCCTCGGGTACAAAGACCAAATAACAAAGAGCGAATATTACACGACCAGTAATAAAGTCGAAGGTTAGGTAGTCCCATACCTCCCTGAGATTTCGATCTTTGTAAGAAAATCTTTTTAATTCTTGGAGTTTTTTTATTCCATATGAACCCAGATAATAAGGTATCTAATTTATTGAAAAAAGCTTTATTTATCAAAATTGGAATGCTTTGAAATAAAAATAGAAATTTGGGTAAAATGTTCATTCTAATAATATTTATTCGTCCCGCTAATGAAATTGGGAGATTCATCCATTTATCTATATTCTTTTTCGTTTGGTCATATAGTTTTGAGAAATTATGTTTTAACAGGCCAGAAAATTCTTGAGTAATGTTTATCCCCAGGTATTTAAACTGAAGTGAACTTGCAAATGGAAAGGTGCTGAAGGTACTTATATTTTGTCGGGCTTTGGAATTGATTGGAAATAGTATGCTTTTGGACAAATTTAGTTTGTATCCCGATATTGCTCCAAAATCTTTTAAAATTATCATTATGACCGGAACTGATTTTATAGGATTCAAAATATACAATAAAAGATCATCTGCATATAAAGACACTTTATGCACTGTTTCCCCTCTTCTAATCCCAACGTATTCTTTTGTTGCACGCAAAGAGATAGCAAGAGGTTCGATAGCTAGTGCGAAAAGTAATGGTGAGAGGGGGCATCCCTGTCTGGTAGAACGGCTAAGGGGGAAATAACTGGAGTGTACATTATTTGTTTGTACTGAGGCTTGGGGTTGAACATATAATAATTTAATCAAAGAAATATATTTAAAGCCAAATCCAAATTTTGACAGGGTCGAAAATAGATAGTCCCATTCAACCCTGTCAAAGGCTTTCTCCGCATCCAAGGAGAGCAGGATCTCAGGGTGAGGGTTTTCATTATCTTTAGTATGAATAATATTTAATAATCTTCTGATGTTAAAAAATAATTGTCTGTTTTTTATAAATCCAGTTTGGTCCTGGGAGATTATTGTTGGTAAAATTGTTTCTAGGCGTGTCGCTAAAATTTTAGCAAGTATTTTATTATCTACATTCAATAAACTTATTGGTCTATAAGAACCTGGGTCTACGGGGTCTTTGTCCTTTTTATGAATTAAAGAAATGCTTGCTTGGTAGAAAGTTGGGGGTAAAGAGCCTTTACTCAATGACTCATTGTATACGTCTAATAATAGGGAGGAAATCTGACTCTTAAATTCTTTATAAAACTCTGAGGTATAGCCGTCAGGGCCAGGGGCCTTGGAGTTTTGCATTTTGTTTATAGCTTGTTCTATTTCTTCTTTTGTTATGGGTTTTTCTAATTGTTCTTTATTTCCTGGACTAATTATTGGGATATCAAGGTTTTCAAAAAATGTATCTATAAGAGCAGGGTTTTTCTTGGATTCTGAAGCATAGAGTTTTGAATAAAAACTTTTGAAAGTATTATTTATCTCTTTTAAATCTCTTGTGATTTCTCCTGTTTTTGTACATATTTCTGTAATCATTCTTGAAGCAGCTTGTTCCTTTATTTGTTGCGCTAAAACCCTCCCTGTCTTTTCCCCTTGTTCATAATATTTATATTTTGCATTGGTAATGAGTTGGATGGTTCTTGTGGTATAAATTAAATTAAGTTCAGTCTGAAGGGACAATTTCTTTTTATGTAAATTTAATGAGGGGTCAGATGAGTGTTGTTTATCTATTTCTGTTATTTCGTTCATAATTTGGGTTTCCCTCTCTTTTTGTTTTCTATTTATCAAACTATTCCATGAGATTATCTGCCCCCTAACATATGCTTTTAATGCTTCCCACAGGGTGGATCTTGTAGTGTCTGGGGTGTCGTTAGTCGACAGATAAAAATTTATTTGATTTTTAATTTCTTCCACTCCCTGTTTATTCAACAATAAGCTGTTATCAAACCTCCATATCTTTGATGTATACTTGTTTCCAAAGGCTAAGTGTAAGGCAAGTGGGCCATGATCTGATAGCATTATTGTTTCATAATTGCAATATTTTATTAATGAAAAAAGTTTGCTATCTATCAGAAAATAATCTATCCTGGTGTAAGTATGATGAACCGAAGAGAAGTAAGAATACTGACGCGTATTAGGAAATAGAGTTCTCCATGGATCTATTATTTTATAGGTTTTCATAAATTTATGTATGGTTTTCGCTGTTTTAGATAAAGTGGCTGGTCTATGCGATGATCTATCAAGGACTGTATCCAATACGGAGTTAAAATCCCCTCCAATTATCAGTTGGTGAGAATCTATATCTGGTAATTTTAACAATAATGAAGATATAAATTGTGCATCATCCACATTGGGGGCATATATATTTACTAATGTAACTAGATTATCATAAAGTTTGCCGGTCACAATGATGTATCTCCCATATGAGTCTGGCATTATTTTTGAGACAATAAATGGAGTCGTTTTATTTATTAATATTGCTGTACCTCTACTCTTCCCGTTGAAGTTGGAATGAAATATTTGTCCTATCCATTTGCTACGCAGTCTGTTATGATCTTGGTTTTTCAGATGTGTTTCCTGTAGGAAACCTATATCCATTCCCAGTTTTTTCAAATGTGCTAGAATATTACCTCGTTTTACAGCTCCGTTAAGTCCTTTACAATTCCACGATATAAATTTGACCAGGTTTTGCCGCATTGATCCAATTAAAGAAGTACTATCAGTTGACATAACTAGTTATTGTGTGATTAATACATCTTATTTCAGGCTTCTTATATGATGTCCTCCTAAACACAAAACAGTTTTGAACTAAACAAAAAATTAGCCCCTTGGGACTAAACCTGAATCCCTCTTTAACTTTCCCCAAACCAAAAAAACAAATATCAAAAATATAAAAAGAAAATCCTTTGCAGAGGATATTATCCAACCTTAAGAGGGACATAGGCATTTGACTTACCACTAAGCTCCATAAGATTACATATTGTTAACTTCTGCATCATCTTAATAACAACTGCGATTCATCCTTCAAAATCCTTCAAAATGGTAGCCCTTTAATACTAAGTTCAGGTATAACATAAATAAATTACATTTACTAAATTTAGTTCCTTTCCCCATATTCTCAACCACCTATTTGGCTGAAGATAAATAATAATAATAGTGAGCCAACAAGTCAATGATTAATAATTATATCAATAAAGTAAATAGATAATTGTTTAAATAAACAAGAGGGAAAACAGGGGAGAAGGAGAGAAGGGAACTTACAACAAATCAAAGTGGGATTACTCCACCAGAGAACATATCAGGTATGATGAGACATTGTCTATGAATAATCAATATTTTTCAATATTGTTCGGTATTTTTCCTCAGCCGTTTCTCCTGGTGACTTTGGGCTTAGGTTTAGGCTTCTTTAATCCTCGCTTTCACCAGGTGTAGTCGGGCCATGGGTTTTGATGAAATTTTCAGCTTCTTGTGGGTCTGTGAATGAGTGCCTGGTGTTGTTCACTGTTATTACCAGCTTCGCAGGATAATACAGGCTATACGGGATTCCAACGTTGCGCAGTTTCACTTTCACCGGGTTGAATGATGCTCGTAGTTTGCCGACCTCGGGGCTCAAGTCTGGGAAGATATGCACGGGAGATCCCTTGTAGAACAGGCGGCCTTTGCACTACTTAGTCTCAGAATTTTCTTCTTGTCAGAATAGTGGTGTAGGCGAACAATTATAGCTCGTGGGCGTTCTCCTCTCCGTGGTTTGGGGGCGAGGGTCCTGTGAGCCCGGTCAATGATAATGGGTGATTCGAAGTTTTCTTCTCCGAGCACCTCGACAAAAAAGTCCGCTGCAAAGCGGCTCGGGTTCCCCGCCTCCGTATCCTCGGTGATCCCCACTATACGCAGATTTTGCCTGCGGCTTCTGTTTTCGAGGTCCATACATTTCTCTTGTAGTTTATCATAGTCTCTCTTTAGAGTTTCGTGTGCTTTTTCTACAGCAGTTATTCTGTCAGAAGTATCACAAAGCGACCTTTCCATCTCCTTCTGTGTGTCAGCGGTTTTAGTGTAGACTTTATGCAGTGCCTCTATTTTCAGTGATAGTTCTCCTCGTAGCGTATTAATGTCCGCTTTCGCTTCTTCCCGGAGCGAGGAGATATCTTTCCGTATGTCTTGATACATGCTTTCTATCTGCGTTTTTATATTGTTCAACATACCTTCGCGGTACGCTCGTAGTTCATTTCGAAGTGTCCTCACAGAGATAGCCAAGTCCTCTTCCGCCATTTCAGGTGTTTCTTTTGTGCGTGTTGGAGCCGGTGAAGTTTGTAAGGTTTTCTGTATATATTTTCGACTGCTTTCTTTCTTTATAGTAAACTAAGATGTATTGAGAGGGCTTGAAGCTTGATATAATCCAAAATATCGTTGTTTAATTGACACAGAAGGTTTTTAATTATCAAAGTTTAGAGGAGCTGCCTTCAGCTGCTGCTTACTCCATTCGGCCGGAAGCAGAAGTCATTTTGTGTGTTTTTTAGTACATAGGTGGCGCTACAGAGTCCATTTTGGCACCCAAGGGGTTAATTTTTGATATTGTATGAAAGTGTTCACCAGCCATGACATACATGGCAAATTTGGTGAGTTTTGGAGCATGTTAAGGGGGTCAAATGGCAGTCTAAAGTGGAAAAAGTATGAAAATAAAAGAATTGTTATAAATCAACAACCGTACATCCTATCTCAAAAATTTTTGCATGTGAGCATTGTGCTGAGTCCCATGAACGTGTAGATATGTCACATGTCAGGAAAAACTGCAAAGTGAAAAATGAGTTCCAAACATCACAACTTTGCGGGCTTGTAAAAAAAAAACTAAGACAGTTCCGGAAAAAGTGAGAGATCACTTTTTGAGGAGGTTTCACTCTATCTTTTGATGCTATTTAGAAGTCAATATGACAAACGGTGTCATCGGAGTTAGTTTTAGAAATTTTATTTTGAAAGGCATATTGCGAACTTCCTGTTGGAGTTAGGTCATAAGTGTCAGTGGATGATTTGTAGTGCTTCATCCAACAAGAATTTTGGCACTGGTTTCATGTCTGTACGACATTCCTAGTGGCCACTAGGGCTTTTCCCATTGTTTTCACATAGGTGGCGCTAGAGAGGCCATTTTGGCACCTATGGGGTTAATTTTTACATTTTATCAAATTTTTCGCCAGGCCTGACATGTGTGCCAAATTTGGTGAGTTTTTGAGCATGTTTAGGGGGGCAAATTCCAGTTTAAAGCATCACGGAAAAATAATAATAATAATAATAATAATAATATAAAAACGAACGAAAAACAATAGGGCCTTGCTTGCAGGCAAGGCCTCTCACTGTGTGAGAGGGCCTTACCTTTCGGCTCGGTCCCTAATAATAAAAAACGAACAAATAACAATAGGGCCTTGCTTGCAGGCAAGGCCTCTCATTGTGTGAGAGGGCCTTACCTTTCGGCTCAGTCCCTAATAATATCTAAACGAACGAAAAACAATAGGGCCTTGCTTGCAGGCAAGGCCTCTCACTGTGTGAGAGGGCCTTACCTTTCGGCTCGGTCCCTAATAAAAACAAACGAATAACAATAGGGCCTTGCTTGCAGGCAAGGCCTCTCACTGTGAGAGGGCCTTACCTTTCGGCTCGGTCCCTAAAAACAAACGAATAACAATAGGGCCTTGCTTGCAGGCAACGCCTCTCACTGTGTGAGAGGGCCTTACCTTTCGGCTCGGTCCCTAATAATAAAAAATGAACGAATAACAATAGGGCCTTGCTCGCAGGCAAGGCCTCTCACTGTGTGAGAGGGCCTTACCTTTCGGCTCGGTCCCTAATAATAATAATAATATAAAAACGAACGAATAACAATAGGGCCTTGCTTGCAGGCAAGGCCTCTCACTGTGTGAGAGGGCCTTACCTTTCGGCTCGGTCCCTAATAATAATAACGGAACCATGCGGTTTTAATAGGCCCTCGCCGACATGTATGTCTGGGCTCGGGCCTAATTAAAACCGCAAGCGGTGTTAAGGCCCTCGCCCTCCCATGTGACCCCCTCCCCACACAACCGCTGAGGCCACCAGCAGCGAGAGGACACTATATCATGGGCTCAATCCGGGATTCTGCGAGATAAGCACAGTTTTATACTTCTGACAATGACCACTCAATCTCGAGCTCATCACAGCCATGCCCAACATTTGATCAAAAATGTAGGTGATAACTTTTGATCACACATGTGTGTAGGTGATTTTCACCCAGTTTGGTCCAAATTTGATGTAAACCCTCGGAGGAGATGATGAAAGGATTAGGGGTGGGATTTTAGAGGTCCACACTTCCACCCAATATGGCCGACTTCCTGTTGGGTTTAGGGTTGGGCCATGATGTAATTTTTTACTTGTCCTACCATGGGCTATGTCTGTACCGAGTTTCATACTTCTATGTTGAAATTTTTTTTGGGTGGGTTCCCATTCAGGGAATTCAGGCGTGGCCAAGTCATTTTTCAATATTTTAAAATTTTTCTGCTGGAAAATTCTACTTTTCCACAGTGTAATTTTCAGTCTGTGTACCATTAGTGGAACACAGAGAGTTTTTCAACAATTGCGTCCTTGTGGCAAAACCCCATTCATTTGAATGATACAGTTTTTATGACGTCATGGCAACATGATTGTAAATAGCGGTATGTGGTCATTGGCTTTTTGGTTCAGTTTGTCATGATGAATGTGTGTATGAAATGTCTTTTTCCTAAGTAAAACAAAAATTTTCACTTCCATTCAAAAACTGTAGGGGGCATCAGAGAGCCATTTTACAAACCATCTATACGATTTACATATCATCGTTTTCAGGTGGTAATTCCGCACAAATGTTACATTGGGTCCAACTCAATCTGAATCTGTGTGCAAGATATACACACTTTTATACTTCTCAAAATGGCCGCTTATTTGTGAGGTCATCACAGCCACGCCCAACATTTGATAAAAAATGTAGGTGATAACTTTTGATCACACGTGTGTAGGTTATTTTCTCCCAGTTTGGTCCAAATTGGATGTTAACCCTAGGAGGAGATGATGAAAGGATGAGGGGTGGGATTTTAGAGGTCCACAGTTCCACCCAATATGGCCGACATCCTGTTGGGTTTAGGGTGGGGCCATCAAGTAATTTTTTACTTGTCTTATCACGGGCTATGTCTTGACCAAGTTTAATGTTTCTATGTTGAAATTTTTTTTGGGTGGGTTCCCATTCGCACAATGTATTTTCATATTTTGAGGGGGCGTGGCCAAGTCATTTTTCAATATTTTGAAAATTCTTCTTCCTGGAAAATTCTACTTTTCCACAGTGTAATTTTCAGTCTGTGTACCATTAGTGGAACACAAAGAGTTTTTCAGCAATTACGTCCTTGTGGCAAAACCCCATTCATTTGAATGATACAGTTTTTGTGTCGTCATGGCAACACGATTGTAAATAGGGGTGTGTCCTCATTGGCTTTTTGGTTCAGTACTCCATAAGGAATGTGGGTGTCAAATTTCTTGTTCCTATGTCAAAAATTTTTTTCACTCCCATTCAAAAACTGTAAGGGGCACCAGTGAGCCATTTTACGATCCAACGATACGAATTGCATATCATCGTGTTAAGGTTGTCATTCCGCACAAATGTTACATTGGGTCCAACTCAGTCTGACCCTTTCTTTGCGAGATATCCACACTTTTATACTTCTAAAAATGGCAGCTTCATTGTGAGGTCATCACAGCCACTCCCAAAATTTGATCAAAAATGTAGGTGATAACTTTTGATCACACATGTGTGTAGGTGATTTTCACCCAGTTTGGTCCAAACTGGATGTAAACCCTAGGAGGAGATGATGAAAGGATGAGGGGTGGGATTTTAGAGGTCCACACTTGCATCCAATATGGCTGACTTCCTGTTGGGTTTAGGGCGGGGCCATAATGTAATTTTTAAGTTGTCTTACCATGGGCTATGTCTGGACCAAGTTTCATGTTTGTACGTGGAAAACAAATTGGGGAGAGCTTCCATCCGCGTAATGTATTTTGATTTTTGAGTGGGCGCCACTGAGTCATTTTGCGAAAAAAAAATTTTGGCGACTCCACAAAAACTTCATTTTCGCCGAGCTTTAATTTTTAGTCAAATAAAATTGACTTTTCGTTAACATTCAGGGGGTCAAATTTGCATGCAAAGCGGTGACAGAATAATAATAATAATTAAAACCGCAAGCGGTGTTAAGGCCCTCGCCCTACCGTGCGACCACCTCCCCACGCATTCACCGAGGTCACTGAATCGTGGCCTCTTTCCAACATTCTGTGAGATAAGCAGTTTTATTCTTTTGAAAACGACATCTTCATCACAGGCTTGTAACAGCCACGCCCAACATTTGATCAAAAATGTAAATAGTAACTTTTGATCACACGTGTGTAGGTGATTTTCACCCAGTTTGGTCCAAATTGGATGTAAAACCTAGGAGGAGATGATGAAGGTATGAGGGGTGGGATTTCACAGGTCCACGCTTCCATCCAATATGGCCAACTTCCTGTTGGGTTTAGGGCGGGGCCATAATGTAATTTTTTACTTGTCCTACCATGGCCTGTGTCTGGACCAAGTTTCATCTTTCTACGTGGAAATTTTTTTTGGGTGGGTTCCCATTCGCGCAATGTATTTTCATATTTTGAGGGGGCGTGGCCAAGTCATTTTTCAATATTTTAAAATTTTTTCTTACTGGAAAATTCTACTTTTCCACAATGTAATTTTCAGTCTGTGTACCATTAGTGGAACACAAAGAGTTTTTTTGTAATTGTGTCCTTGTGGCAAAACCTCATTCATTTGAATGATACAGTTTTGATGTCGTCATGGCAACACGATTGTAAATAGGGGTATGTCCTCATTGGCTTTTTGGTTCAGTACTGCATGAGTAATGTGTGTGTCAAATTTCTTGTTCCTATGTCAAAAATTTTTTTCACTCCCATTCAAAAACTGTAGGGGGCGTCAGAGAGCCATTTTACGATCCAACTATTTGAGTTTCATATCATCGTGTTCAGGTTGACATTCCGCACAAATGTTACATTGGATCCAACTCAATCTGACACTCTGTGTGCGAGATGTACACACTTTTATACTTCTTAAAATGGCCACTTCATTGTGAGGTCATCACAGCCACGCCAAACATGTGATCAAAACTTTAGGTGATAACTTTTGATCACACATGGGTGTAGGTGATTTTCACCCAGTTTGGTCCAAATTGGATGTAAACCCTAGGAGGAGATGATGAAAGTATGAGGGGTGGGATTTTACGGGTCCAAATTTCCATCCAATATGGCCAACTTCCTATTGGGTTTAGGGTGGGGCCATAATGTAATTTTTTACTCGTCGTACCATGGGCTATGTCTCGACCAAGTTTTACCTTTCTACGTGGAAATTTTTTTTGGGTGGGTTCCCATTCGCACAATGTATTTTCGTATTTTGAGGGGGCGTGGCCAAGTCATTTTTCAATATTTTGAAAATTCTTCTTGCTGGAAAATTCTACTTTTCCACAGTGTAATTTTCAGTCTGTGTACCATTAGTGGAACACAAACAGTTTTTCAGCAATTACGTCCTTCTGGAAAAACCCCATTCATTTGAATGGTACAGTTTTGGTGTCGTCATGGCAACACAATTGTAAATAGGGGTATGTCCTCATTGGCTTTTTGGTTCAGTACTGCTTGAGGAATGTGTGTGTCAAATTTCTTTGTCCCATGTCAAAAAAATTTTTTCACTCCCATTCAAAAACTCTAGGGGGCATGAGGGAGCCATGTTACAATCCAACTATACGAGTGACATATCATCGTGTTCAGGTTGTCATTCCGCACAAATGTTACATTGGATCCAACTCAATCTGACACTCTGTGTGCAAGATGTACACACTTTTATACTTCTTAAAATGGCCGCTTCATTGTGAGGTCATCACAGCCACGCCAAACATGTGATCAAAACTTTAGGTGATAACTTTTGATCACACATGTGTGTAGGTGATTTTCACCCAGTTTGGTCCAAATTGGATGTAAACCCTAGGAGGAGATGATGAAAGTATGAGGGGTGGGATTTTAGAGGTCCACACTTCCACCCAATATGGCCAACTTCCTGTTGCGTTTAGGGCGGGGCCATAATGTAATTTTTTACTCGTCCTACCATTGGCTATGTCTGGACTAAGTTTCATGTTCGTACGATGAAAAAAATTTGAGGAGGGCTCCCATCCGCGTAATGTATTTTGATTTTTGAGGGGGCGCCACTGAGTCATTTTGCGATATTTTTTCTTGGCAACTTCAAATAAAAAATTTTTTCGCCAGACTTGAATTTTTGGTCAAATGAAATTGACTTTTCGTTAATGTTTAGGGGGTCAAATTTGCGTTCAAAGAGGTGAGAGAATAATAATAATAATAATAATAATAATAATAATAATAATAATAATAATAATAATTAAAACCGCAAGCGGTGTTAAGGCCCTCGCCCTCCCATGCGACCGCCTCCCCACGCAACCGCTGAGGCCACCGACAGTGAGAAGACACTGTATCGTGGGCTCAATCCGGCATTGTGCGAGATAAGCTCAGTTTTATACTTCTGAAAATGACTGCTCAATCTCGAGCTCATCACAGCCACAACCAACATTTGATCAAAAATGTAGGTGATAACTTTTGATCACACGTGTGTAGGTGATTTTCACCCAGTTTGGTCCAAATTGGATGTAAACCTTAGGGGGAGATGATGGAAGTATGAGGGGTGGGAATTTAGAGGTCCACACTTCCATCCAATATGGCTGACTTCCTGTTGGGTTTAGGGCGGGGCCATAATGTAATTTTTTACTTGTCGTACCATGGGCTATGTCTGGACCAAGTTTTATCTTTCGACGTGGAAATTTTTTTGGGTGGGTTCCCATTCGCACAATGTATTTTCATATTTTGAGGGGGCGTGGCCAAGTCATTTTTCAATATTTTGAAAATTCTTCTTGCTGGAAAATTCTACTTTTCCACAGTGTAATTTTCAGTCTGTGTACCATTAGTGGAACACAAAGAGTTTTTCAGCAATTACATCCTTGTGGAAAAACCCCATTCATTTGAATGGTACAGTTTTGGTGTCGTCATGGCAACACGATTGTAAATAGGGATATGTCCTCATTGGCTTTTTAGTTCAGTTTGGCATGAGGAATGTGTGTGTCAAATTTCTTTATCCCATGTCAAAAAATTTTTTTCACTCCCATTCAAAAACTTTAGGGGGCATGAGGGAGCCATTTTACGATCCAACTATACGAGTGACATATCATCGTGTTCAGGTTGTCATTCCGCTCAAATGTTACATTGGGTCCAACTCAATCTGACACTCTGTGTGTGAGATATACACACTTTTATACTTCTAAAAAAGGCCGCTTTGCTGTAAGCTCATCACAGCCACAACCAACATTTGATCAAAAATGTAGGTGATAACTTTTGATCACACATGTGTGTAGGTGGTTTTCACCCAGTTTGGTCCAAATTGGATATAAACCCTAGGAGGAGATGATGAAAGTATGAGGGGTGGGATTTTAGAGGTCCACACTTCCATCCAATATGGCCGACTTCCTATTGGGTTTAGGGCGGGGCCATAATGTAATTTTTTACTTGTCTTATAATGGGCTATGTCTGGACCAAGTTTCATGTTTCTAGGTTGAAATTTTTTTTGGGTGGGTTCCCATTCACGCAATGTATTTTCATATTTTGAGGGGGCGTGGCCAAGTCATTTTTCAATATTTCTAAAATTCTCCTTGCTGAAAAATTCTACTTTTCCACAGTGTAATTTTCAGTCTGTGTACCATTAGTGGAACACAAAGAGTTTTTCAGCAATTACATCCCTGTGACAAAACCCCATTCATTTGAATGGTACAGTTTTGGTGTCGCCATGGCAACACAATTGTAAATAGGGGTGTGTCCTCATTGGCTTTTTGGTTCAGTTTGACATGACAGATGTTTGTGTCAATTTTTTTTTGCCTATGTCAAAAAATTTTTTTCACTCCCATTTAAAAACTGTAGGGGGCATCAGAGAGCCATTTTACGATCCAACCATACGAGTGACATATCATCGTGTTCAGGTTGTCATTCCGCACAAATGTTACTTTGGGTCCAACTCAATCTGATACTCTGTGTGTGAGATATACAGATTTTTATACCTCTAACAATGGCCGCTTCATTGTGAGGTCATCAAAGCCACGCCCAACATTTGATCAAAAATGTAAATGGTAACTTTTGATCACACATGTGTGTAGGTGATTTTCACCCAGTTTGGTCCAAATTGGATGTAAACCCTAGGAGGAGATGATGAAAGGATGAGGGGTGGGATTTTAGAGGTCCACACTTCCACCCAATATGGCCGACTTCCTGTTGGGTTTAGGGTGGGGCCATAATGTAATTTTTTACTTGTCCTAACATGGGCTATGTCTGTACCAAGTTTCAAGTTTGTACGATGAAAAAAATTTGGGGAGGGCTCCCATCCGTGTAATGTATTTTGATTTTTGAGGGGGCGCTACCGAGTCATTTTGCGAAATTTTTTCTTGGCGACTTCAAATAAAAAAATTTTTCGCCGGGCTTGAATTTTTGGTCAAATAAAATGGACTTTTTGTGAACGCTGAATGGGTGAAATTTGGGATCAAAGCGGCATAGAATAATAATAATAATAATAATAATAATAATAATAATAATAATAATAATAACGGAACCATGCGGTTTTAATAGGCCCTCGCCGACATGTATGTCTGGGGTCGGGCCTAATTAAAACCGCAAGCGGTGTTAAGGCCCTCGCCCTCCCATGCGACCGCCTCCCCACACAACCGCTGAGGCCACCGACAGCGAGAGGACACCGTATCATTGGCTCGATCCGGCATTTTGTGAGATAAGCACATTTTTATACTTCTGACAATGACCGCTCAATCTCGAGCTCATCACACCCACGCCCAACATTTGATCAAAAATGTAGGTGGTAACTTTTGATCACACGTGTGTAGGTGATTTTCACCCAGTTTGGTCCAAATTGGTTGTAAACCCTGGGGGGAGATGATGAAAGTATGAGGGGTGGGATTCTGAGAAAACCCCATTCATATCTGTGGCACAGTTTTGGTGTTGTCATGGCAACACAATTGTAAATAGGGGTGTGTCCTCATTGGCTTTTTGGTTCAGTTTGGCATGAGGGATGTGTGTGCCAAATTTCTTTTGCCTATGTCAGAAATTTTTTTTCACTTCCATTCAAAACGGTAGGGGGCGCCAGAGAGCCATGTTACCATCCAACTATACGAGTTCCATATCATCGTGCTCAGGTTGTCATTCCACACAAATGTTACATTGGGTCCAACTCAATCTGACACTGTGTGTGAGATATACAGATTTTTATACTTCTAAAAGTGGCCGCTTCGTTGTGAGGTCATCACAGCCACGCCCAACATTTAATCTAAAATGCAGGTGATAACTTTTGATCCCACATGTGTGTCTGTGATTTTCACCCAGTTTGGTCCAAATTGGATGTAAACCCTAGGAGGAGATGATGAAAGTATGAGGGTTGGGATTGTAGAGGTCCACACTTCCATCCAATATGGCCGACTTCCTGTTGGGTTTAGGGCGCGGCCATAATGTAATTTTTTACTTGTCCTACCATGGGCTATGTCTGGACCAAGTTTCATGTTTCTATGTTGAAATTATTTTTGGGTGGGTTCCCATCCGCAAAATGTATTTTCATATTTTGAGGGGGCGTGGCCAAGTGATTTTTCAATATTTTGAAAATTCTTCTTGCTGGAAAATTCTACTTTTCCACACTGTAATTTTCAGTCTGTGTACCATTAGTGGAACACAAAGAGTTTTTCAGCAATAGCGTCCTTGTGGCAAAAACCCATTCATTTGAATGGAACAGTTTTTGTGTTGTCATGGCAACACGATTGTAAATAGGGGTTTGTCCTCATTGGGTTTCTGGTTCATTCTGGAGTGAGGGATGTGTGTGCCAAATTTCTTTCTCATATGTCAAAAAAAAAAATTCACTCCCATTCAAAAACTGTAGGGGACGTCAGAGAGCTATTTTACAATCCAACTATACGAGTGACATATATCGTGTTCAGGTTGTCATTCCGCACAAATGTTACATTGGGTCCAACTCAATCTGACACTGTATGTACGAGATATACACACTTTTATACTTCTAAAAATGGCCGCTTTGTTGTGAGGTCATCACAGCCACGCCCAACGTGATCAAAAATGTAGGTGATAACTTCTGATCACACATGTGTGTAGGTGATTTTCACCAAGTTTGGTCTAAAGTGGATGTAAACCCTAGGAGGAGATAATGAAAGTGTTAGGGGTGAGAATTTAGAGGTCCACACTTCCACCCAATATGGCTGACTTCCTGTTGGGTTTTAGGGCGGGGCCATAATGTAATTTTTTACTTGTCCTACCATGGGCTATGTCTGGACCTAGTTTCATCTTTCTACGTTGAATTTTTTTTTGGGTGGGTTCCCATCCGTGCAATGTTTTTTCATATTTTGAGGGGGCGTGGCCGAGTCATTTTTCAATATTTTGAAATTTTTTCTTGCTGGAAAATTCTACTTTACCACAGTGTAATTTTCAGTCTGTGTACCATTAGTGGAACACAGAGAGTTTTTCAGCAATTACGTCCTTGTGGCAAAACCCCATTCATTCGAAAGGCACAGTTTTGGTGTCGTCATGGCAACACGATTGTAAATAGAGGTGTGGCCTCATTGGCTTTTTGGTTCAGTTTGGCATGAGGGATGTATGTGCCAAGTTTCATGATCCTGTGTCAAAAAATTTTTTTCACTCCCATTCAAAACCTGTAGGGGGCGTGAGAGAGCCATTTTACAATCTATGTATTCAAGTTCCATATCATCATGTTCAGGTTGTCATTTCGCACAAATGTTACATTGGGTCCAACTCAATCTGACACTTTCTTTGCAAGATTTACTCACTTTTATATTTCTAAAAATGGCCGCTTGATTGTGAGCTCATTACAGCCACGCCCATCATTTGATCAAAAATGTAGGTGGTAACTTTTGATCACACATGTGCGTAGGTGATTGTCACCCAGTTTGGTCCAAATTGGATGTAAACCCTAGAAGGAGATGATGAAAGTATGAGGGATGGGATTTTATGGGTCCGCGCTTCCATCCACTATGGCCGACTTCCTATTGGGTTTAGGGCGGGGCCATAATGTAATTTTTTACTTGTCCTACCATGGGCTATGTCTTTACCAAGTTTCATGTTTGTACAATGAAAAAAAATTGGGGAGGGCTCCCATCCGCGTAATGTATTTTGATTTTTGAGGGGGCGCCACTGAGTCATTTTGCGATATTTTTTTTTTGGCGACTTCAAATAAATAAATATTTCACCGGGCTTGAATTTTTGGTCAAATAAAATTGACTTTTTGTTAACGTTCAGGGGGTCAAATTTGCATTCAAAGTGGCGAGAGAATAATAATTAAAAAAAAAAAAAAAATAATAATAACGGAACCATGCGATTTTAATAGGCCCTCGCCGACATGTATGTCTGGGCTCGGGCCTAATAATTAAAACCGCAAGCGGTGTTAAGGCCCTCGCCCTACCGTGCGACCACCTCCCCGCGCAATCACCGAGGTCACCGAATCGTGGCCTCTTTCCAACATCCTTCCAACTTACAACAGCCACGCCCAACATTTGATCAAAAATGTAAATAGTAACTTTTGATCACACATGTGTGTAGGTGATTTTCACCCAGTTTGGTCCAAATTGGACGTAAACCCTAGGAGGAGATGATGAAAGTATGAGGGGTGGGATTTTACAGGTCCACACTTCCATCCAATATGGCCGACTTCCTGTTGGGTTTAGGGCAGGGCCATAATGTAATTTTTTACTTGTCCTACCATAGGCTATGTGTGTACCAAGTTTTATCTTTGTACGTGGAAATTTTTTTTTTGGTGGGCACCCATCCGCGTAATGTATTTTCATATTTTGAGGGGGCGTGGCCAAGTCATTTTTCAATATCTTATAATTCTTCTTGCTGGAAAATTCTCCTTTTCCACAGTGTAATTTTCAGTCTGTGTACCATTAGTGGAACACAAAGAGTTTTTCAGCAATGGTGTCCTTGTGGCAAAACCCCATTCTTTTGAATGGTACAGTTTTGGTGTCGTCATGGCAACACGATTGTAAATAGGGGTATGTCCTTATTGGCTTTTTGGTTCAGTACTGCATGTGGAATGTGTGTGTCAAATTTCTTTGTGCTATGTCCAAAAAATTTTTTCGCTCCCATTCAAAAACTCTAGGGGGCACCAGTGAGCCATTTTACGATCGAACTCCACGAATTAAATGTCATCGTGTTCAGGTTTTCATTCCGCACAAATGTTACAGTGGGTCCAACTCAATCTGACACTTACTGAGCAAGATATATACACTTTTATACTTCTAAAAATGGCTGCTTTGTTGTGAGGTCATCACAGCCACGCCCAACATTTGATCAAAAATGTAAATGGTAACTTTTGATCACACGTGTGTAGGTGATTTTCACCCAGTTTGGTCCAAATTGGATGTAAACCCAAGGAGGAGATGATGAAAGTATGAGGGGTGGGATTTTAGAGGTCCACACTTCCACCCAATATGGCCGACTTCCTGTTGGGTTTAGGGCGGGGCCATAATGTAATTTTTTACTTGTCCTACCATGGGCTATGTCTGGACCGAGTTTTATCTTTCTATGTGGAAATTTTTTTTTTGGATCGGCTCCCATCCGCGTAATGTATTTTCATATTTTGAGGGGGCGTGGCCAAGTCATTTTTCAATATCTCAAAAATTCTTCTTGCTGGAAAATTCTCCTTTTCCACAGTGTAATTTTCAGTCTGTGTACCATTAGTGGAACACAAAGAGTTTTTCAGCAATGGTGTCCTTGTGGCAAAACCCCATTCTTTTGAATGGTACAGTTTTGGTATCGTCATGGCAACACGATTGTAAATAGGGGTATGTCCTTATTGGCTTTTTGGTTCAGTACTGCATGTGGAATGTGTGTGTCAAATTTCTTTGTGCTATGTCCAAAAAAGTTTTTCGCTCCCATTCAAAAACTCTAGGGGGCACCAGTGAGCCATTTTACGATCGAACTCCACGAATTAAATGTCATCGTGTTCAGGTTTTCATTCCGCACAAATGTTACATTGGGTCCAACTCAGTCTGACACCCTATGTGCAAGATATATGCACTTATATACTTATAAAAATGGCCGCTTCGTTGAGAGGTCATCACAGCCATGCCCAACATTTGATCAAAAATGTAAATGGTAACTTTTGATCACACATATGTGTAGGTGATTTTCACCCGGTTTGGTCCAAATTGGATGTAAACCCTAGGAGGAGATGATGAAAGTATGAGGGGTGGGATTTTACAGGTCAACAATTCCATCCAATGTGGCCGACTTCCTGTTGGGTTTAGGGCGGGGCCATAATGTAATTTTTTACTTGTCCTATCATGGGCAATGTGTGTACCAAGTTTCATGTTTGTACGATGAAAAAAATTTGGGGAGGGCTCCCATCCGCGTAATGTATTTTGATTTTTGAGGGGGCGTGGCCAAGTCATTTTTCAATATTTCTAAAATTTTTCTATCTGGAAAATTCTACTTTTCCACTGTGTAATTTTCAGTCTGTGTACCATTAGTGGAACACAGAGAGTTTTTCAGCAATAGCATCGTTGCACCAAAACCCCATTCATTTGAATGGCACAGTTTTGGTGTTGTCATGGCAACACAATTATAAATAGGGGTGTGTCCTCTTTGGCTTTTTGGTTCAGTTTGGCATGAGGAATGTGTGTGCCAAGTTTCTTGATCCTGTGTCAAAAAAAAAAATTCACTCCCATTCAAAAACTGTAGGGGGCGTGATAGAGCCATTTTACAATCAAACTATTAGAGTTCCATATTATCCTGTTCAGGTTGTCATTCCGCACAAATGTTACATTGGGTCCAACTTAATCTGACACTGTGTGCGAGATATACACACTTTCATACTTCTAAAAATGGCTGCTTCGTTGTGAGGTCATCACAGCCACGCCCATCATTTGATCAAAAATGTAAATGGTAACTTTTGATCACACATGTGTGTAGGTGATTTTCACCCAGTTTGGTCCAAATTGGATGTAAATCCTAGGAGGAGATGATGAAAGTATGAGGGGTGGGATTTTAGAGGTCCACACTTCCATCAAATATGGCCGACTTCCTGTTGGGTTTAGGGCGGGGCCATAATGTAATTTTTTACTTGTCCTACCATGGGCTATGTCTGGACCAAGTTTCATGTTTTTACAATGAAAAAAATTTGGGAAGGGCTCCCATTCACGTAATGTATTTTGATTTTTGAGGGGGCGCTACCGAGTCATTTTGCGAAAATTTTTTTTGGCGACTTCACAAAAAATTCATTGTCGCCGGGCTTGAATTTTTGGTCGAATAAAATTGACTTTTCTTTAACGTTCAGGGGGTCAAATTTGCATGCAAAGCGGTGACAGAATAATAATAATAAAAACGGAACCATGCGATTTTAATTGGCCCTCGCCGACATGTATGTCTGGGCTTGGGCCTAATAATGGAACTATGCGATTTTAATAGGCCCTTGCCGACATGTACAGGGTGGGGAAGCAAAATGTACAATGAACATTTAGTTTTTGTTTTCTCAGCAGGCACTACGTCAATTGTTTTGAAACCAAACATATATTGATGTCATAATCATAGCTAACACTATTATCCATACCTTTTCAGAAACTTTTGCCCATATGAGTAATCAGGAAAGCAAACGTCAAAGAGTGTGTGATTTTCTGAATGCACTCGTCACACCAAATGAGATTTCAAAAATATTTGGAGTGTCCATAAAGACTGTTTATAATGTAAAGAAGAGAATGACTATTAGCAAAACTATTACGAGAAAGTTTGGAAGATACTATTAAAGAAGAATGGGAGAAGTTGTCACCCGAATATTTGAGGAACACTTGCGCAAGTTTCAGGAAGCGTGTGAAGGCAGTTATTGAGAAAGGAGGAGGACACAGAATAAAAACATTTTCTATTATGTAAATTTTCTTGTGGCACATAAATCCTCATGACTTTCAATAAACTAACTGGTCATACACTGTCTTTCAATCCCTGCCTCAAAATATTGTACGTTTTTCTTCCCCACCCTGTATGTCTGGGCTCGGGCCTAATAATAACGGAACCATGTGATTTTAATAGGCCCTCGCCGACATGTATGTCTTGGCTCGGGCCTAATTAAAACCGCAAGTGGTGTTAAGGCCCTCGCCCTCCCGCGCGACCGCCTCCCCACGTGACCGTCGAGGCCACCGACTGCGAGAGGACACCATATCGTGGGCTCGATCTAACATTCTGCGAGACAACCACAGTTTTATACTTCTGAAAATGACCGCTCAATCGCTAGCTCATCACAGCCACGCCCAACATTTGATCAAAAATGTAGGTGAGAACTTTTGATCACACGTGTGTAGGTGATATTCACCCAGTGTCGTCCAAATTGGATGTAAACCCTAGGACGAGATGATGAAAGTATGAGGGGTGGGATTCTGCCAAAAACCCATTCATTTCTATGGCACAGTTTTGATGTTGTCATGGCAACACGATTGTAAATAGGCCCTCTCACACAGTGAGAGGGCCTTACCTTTCGGCTCGGTCCCTAATAATAATAATAACAAACGAACGAAAAACAATAGGGCCTTGCTTGTAAGCAAGGCCTCTCACTGTGTGAGAGGGCCTTACCTTTCAGCTCGGTCCCTAATAAAAAACTAACGAAAAACAATAGGGGCCTTGCCTTCTGGTAAGTTCACTCACTGTGTGAGTGGACCTGCCCTGTTGGCTTGGTCCCTAAAAATCTCCTTAGGTGCATTGGTCATTGGCAGGAAAACAACCCACAATATGACACAGCCACCTGTGTGTTCTTCAGGTTACAAACCTCACTCTTCTTCCTCTTCACATAACATTGATAATAATGTTCTTTTTCAATTAAATGCCAGTCTTCCTTTTTTATGTTGGCCTTGAGTACTGTCTTCCAGCTTGGAATCAGCCTTTCAGGTTATGATGATGCAGTATTCTTTTAACTTAAGATGCAGAGCGATTTTTTTCCAGTTACCCCCACCATCTTTACCAGTTCAGACCCCATTGTCTGAGGATGCTTTTGAATCCATCTTACTGAAATGTGCCAATCTCAAGACCATAGTCCATGCTTAGTTCCTAAATTATTCGAGGTTGATATAATAACAATAGTTTGAGGCACAATAAATGGAAACTGATTTATTATTCAACATAATTTCTGACACTCCCCCCAAATTTTTTAACACTCAAAACCAAGTCAAATTTCATGTCTAAAATGAATTGCCTTTAACTTTATAATAATCTGCATGGCTTTTGAACTCACTCAAAGTAATAAACATCAAAACAAGTGGTGCCAAGCACAACAAACCCCGCCCCTTGCATGTATTTCGCCCATTTAAAGTAAATGGGAAGACTTTTAAAGATCATAAAAGAATTTGAACTTTGACCAACCTTTCCCAAAATGTAATGACATCTATTCTGTGTCACTGGCAATCCATAAACCCAATTTGGTATGAATTGAACCAATAATTTTGCTGCTAAAGTGTTAAAAACAAACAAACGGAACCAAAAACAATACCCCCAACCTCACCCTTTGGGGGGTGGGGTAACAAATGAAACCTGAATCGTCTGAGTTAATCTCCAAGCCACAAATACAGACATGATCAAAATCTTAAGACCAGTTGAAAAATAACTAGAATTTACCTTTTGCACATTTGGATCTTAATGAGGTTTTATGTAGAGCTACAATATACAAAAGCAAGAAGGGGGAGTGAGACAAAAAGCACTTTGAAAAAGTAATTTATTGAAAACAACAAGTAAACTGAAATAGGCTGTTTATCAGCTGATCAAAAGTTTAAGACCATCACTCAAAAAAATTACAAAAAACTCTCCAAACCAGAACAAGAAAATTTCTCAGTAGGACTCAGTAATGAGTAGCTCCACCGTTCTTGTTAATCACTTCAAAAATTCGTTTGGGCATGCTTGATGTGTTTCCAGGAGGCTGGTGGGAACATTGCTCCAAGTGGTGAAGATGGCTACACAAAGGGCTTCAACTGTCTGGAACTAATGGCCATTTTTATAAACTTCCCTTGCCATCCATCCCCAAATGTTCTCTATGGGATTTAAATCAGGGGAACATCTGGGATGGTCCAAAAGAGTAATGTTATTCTCCCTGAAGAAGTCCTTCGTCAAGCGAGCATTGTGAACTGCAGCGTTGTCCTGTTTTTAAACCCAGCTGTTACCACACAGACGAGGGCCCTCAGTCATGAGGGATGCCCGCTGCAACATCTGCACGTAACCAGCCGCCGTTTGACGACCCTGCACCACCTGAAGCTCCAGTGTTCCACTGAATGAAAAAGCACCCCAGATCATGATGGACCCCCCTCCACTGTGCCAGGTAGAAAACATCTCAGGTGGGATCTCCTTGTCATGCCAGTAACGTTGGAAGCCATCTGGACCGTCAAGGTTAAATTTTTTCTCATCAGAGAATAAAACTTTTTTCCACCTTTCAGTGTCCCATGTTTGATGCTCCCTGGCAAAGTCTAAACGGGCAGTTTTGTGGCGTTGTAGGAGACGAGGTCTTTGAATTTGTTTTTTGTTTTTTAAACCCTTTTCCCGCAGATGCCGTCTGATGGTTATTGCGCTGCAGTCGGCACCAGTAAGGGCCTTAATTTGGGTCGAGGACCGCCCTGTGTCTTGACGGACAGTCAATCGGATCCGCCGGCTCAGCACAGGTGTAATTGTTTTGGGTCTACCACTTGACTTTTTTGTTCAATAATGCTCAAGGATCTGTCAAAAAATTTAGAATGACTGTCTTACTGTGTCCAACCTCAGCAGCAATGGCACGCTGCGAGAGGCCTTGCTTATGCAGCTCAACGATCCGACCACGTTCAAGAAGAGAAAGCTTCTTAGCTTTAGCCATCAGGAGGGCATGACCGTGTGAATGCCCGACAGAAAATGAGAATTTTGAGCAGATTTTGGCTTTTATAGCCTGCGGTCTTAAACTTTTGATCAGCTGATAAACAGCCTATTTCAGTTTACTTGTTGCTTTCAATAAATTACTTTTTCAAAGTGCTTTTTGTCTCACTCCCCCTTCTTGCTTTTGTATATTGTAGCTCTACTTAAAACCTCATTAAGATCCAAATGTGCAAAAGGTAAATTCTAGTTATTTTTCAACTGGTCTTAAGATTTTGATCAGGTCTGTATGTCTTTAAGATACATTATTATGAATACATCAACAAAATAAAATACTGTATTTGAAATAATTTATGTTAAATTGAAATTGTGAAATTGGTGAGTTGTATGAAGGTCTGTTGTTTCAAAAATGAACATTATGATTATTACGTAATGCAGTCACTCAGTATAAGAGTTTTTTAATTTATTAAGTGTTAAATATTTAATAGTAATTTAGCTTTGTCATTCAAATGCATATAAGTGATTTCTTTTTTCTCCCAACACAACAACAGGAAGTTTCTCCGCCAGCAGTTACGAGGAAAAAACTGTGAACTCTTATTGGTTGTCTCGGAGGAAGTGGAAGCACACCAAACATGGCGGTCTGATGGCTAAGGGACAACTTCGGCTGGTGGCCAAATTGGTGAATCGGAGAATGAGAGCAGGAAGTTGAGTCGTTCACAGCCAGTTACTATGGATCCACACTTACAGATGTATTTTTTTCCCCCATTTTTTGGGTTTTGTTTACACGCTGCCATTGCTGGACTCTTCACTAATAAGACACAAAGCAATGAAGGAAGCAAACACTTGACAGGGAGAATCACAAAATCACAACACAGTTAAGACTATATATAAGACTATATATATATATATATATATATATATATATATATATATATATATATATATATGTGTGTGTGTATGTGTGTGTGTGTGTGTATGTATGTATATATGTGTGTGTGTGTGTGTGTATATATATATATATATATATATATATACATATATAGTACGACTTAAACAATAATTTTGATCTGTTGATTTTGTTTTGTTTTTTTCCTTTTTATTGTTCCGGTTTCCAAAGTCAGAGGAGTTAATACAGGCTGTATGACAAAGAAAAAAAAATGCTGTTGATGTTTGCCTGTATCTTCAGTGAGCCTCCCCACTACAGCCATGTTGTTCACTGCTGTGGGTCTGTGTATCTGTCTCTTTGTAATCCTCTGTTCTTCACCAAAGTGTGCCCTTGAAGGTGACACCTCCATCTCGTCCCTCTCTGGATGTTTTTTCACATCTCAAGTCAAAAACTGGTGATTCGACTGTTGCCAGCTTTGTATTTCACCCATTTTCCAGACACCACCAGCACAGGGTGGGCTTCTAATGAGTGCAGAGGTTGTGCACACACCACTGTTACATATGGCTACGAGCAAGGCAACACGCTCACCAAGCACTTCATCTGGTGGAGGTTTGTCTCAGTTTCCTTCCAAGACACAGCATTACAGTTATTAGATTATCATTATAAAGTAAGTCAGCTTGCTATTGAGGGGACAATGCAATATTAATTATAGTCTTTCTATGGAATTATATGTATCATGATACAGTAATCATCAAGTTGGGGGGAAGTCTGTTGCCTAAATTATTGATGAAAGTTTTAAAAATCCCTTATATGTAAAAGTGCACAAAATTGTTATAAATAAAAGTTACATGCGGTGGTTTTGGAAAAAAACAGATGAACAAGCTAATGCTGCAACTAATGCTTATTTTAGGCATGCATCGATTATGAAATTCAGGACTGTGCTAATAGTCCACTATTGTTCTGGATTTGACAATATTTAAAATTTGACAGGGTGTTTTTTTTTTGTTTGTTTTTTTTGCCAATGAAAAAGAAATGTTCATTAGTGTTTAAACACTGTCAACTCTTTGTTTCAGTCTTTGATTGGATACAAATTAAATCTTACAAATGTATGAAACAGCTTTTAATCTAACAACAAATAAATATCAGCTGCCACTGGTGATATGTCATTGGATACTGGCCATACACCAAATGACTTTTTGAGTAAATTCATTGTTAGATGTTCAATGTCAGAATAAAATCCCGAGTTTTTTGCTTGCTGGTGGAGACTGAGGATGAACAGAGAGTAGTTTACTACACTCTGTTTTTCTCTTTTTCCTCTGTGACTAAACCAACTGTCTCCTCCTTTAAATTCCCAAAGTAAAATGAATATTCCACAAATTTAACATTTTCTTCACTAAATCCATAAATCTGACCTAGTTTAATTTACACTGTTAAGCCTTAAACTAAAAAGCAACTCAGAAGGAATCGAGTTGCACAAATAGTGACCCCACAAGATTCCCAGCTCTGATTTATGATGGCTGTGTTTAATGGCTGTGTTTGATGGATTGGAATTAGGAGGATCTACTGTAATTACAGAAATTTAATCTGTTTTCATTTGTGTATAATCCCATAACAATAGGAGTGTTTCTTTTACCCAAATGGCTGGTTTATATCTACAGAGGAAGCAGGTCCCAGGCCTCTTTACACAGCCTAGATAATTTGCTCCAAACTAGATTGTGGAAACTCTCAATTTGCATTTCCTTTTTTTTCTCCAAATGTTTCTTTTAAATTAGCACATCATTGTATTGAAACATAGCTATTATCTTTACATACAAGATGGGATCACTCTTTAGTTTTTGAGGTCATCTAGTGTATGGCATTGTAAGGCATTATTTGCTGGTAGACTCATACAGATTTGCATGATTTGCAGTATATCTGTACATCTCTAATTTTAATTTTCAGTTACTCTATAAATTGTTATTTAGTCTTGAAAGTGACAAATGTCAAAGTACTTGAGTTAGATGGCCTAATGGCTTAATCTTTGCAGCTCTAAGACTAACTCAACGCAATATTATATTTCCTTTATTTTGGGGGCTTTGACTAAATCACTGGGTCCTGAGCAGCATCTTATTTTGGAATGATGAAGATGTTGAAGCAAGTTTGAACATGTAGCATCTGTGATAATCAAAAGCTCCAGAACACTCAGTGGACCTTAGATTGTCTTTCGACTACTCATAAGGAGTTATACATTAAGATTGTTTGTCTTTATTACCTTGTCTTTGTTGTCACTCATCTAGAGTCATGGTAAGTTGTGTAATGATGCCACCACTAAAAAGGATGGCCTGAAGTGTCTCCACAACAGCCCCCTGTATCACTTCTTCTGATATATCTTTGATAAAATCTGCCAAAAAGATTTGAGTCTCACAATGGGCAGTGGTCTGTAAGCTAGTTTTTGTGAGGGGATGCTGGTTTGAGAAGGAGCGGAGGGACAACAGTGTCCCTAAGTTTAAAAAAAAGTCTGGAAAGGAAAATGTGTTTGTGAACGTTAACAGACTGGCTTTAGCGAACACGTCCAGCCAGACATGTGTTAGTGACTGATGTGGTTGCTTATTCTTGTGAAATGAGCCCATTCCACTAATGTTGTAGCTCACAGATCTTTTAAGCAAAGAAAAATTGTTTATATTTGTATGTGCATTGTCTGTAAATGATAATTTTGGCCTTAACTTGTTTACATAAAAATAAACCATGATGCTCTGAATGACTAAGGGGTAGGCCTGTGCAGTTTGATGCCATTTCAAGAGTTTTGTTCTAAACAATTCATTCATTTTAAGTTCATCTCATGTCCACTGATGTACTTTTGCAGCCAAGGAAATGTATGTTAATTAACTTGAAACTGTGTGATCACTTGCAAAGTCTTAAGACATGTTTTAGAGTGGTGATGTGTTATCACTCAGTCACCCCATCAAGTCATGGTTTTGTGTAAGTAAATGTGCCCTGAAACATCAGGTCTAATACTCCAATTTGGAAGAATAAAATTTTTGCCATGACTATCCATTCAGCTCTAATTAAGAATCCTGATTTTCACTTTTTTTTTTTTTTATTGTTATTTTTTGCATAGAAATAAAATGATCATAATGGCACCTTATGTGCAAGCTTCATTGTGTGTGTGTGTGTGTGTGTGTGTTTATATGAGTTATAGTTTGCTTTGCAAGGTTTTTTGTGTTTTGAAAGACGGATGAATCCCCTTTTTCAGCCTGTTTGCAAATTTTTCGGTGTCATCTCTACAGTAGTGGTAGTGCAGATTGGTACTGAAACATTGATAAATCTGAACCCAGTGTTTCCCGTTTCAAGACCATTTGTCATATTAAAATATTAGTATCAAAACTCAGTCATTTGGGTGTAAATGTGTTTTTCATCACCACCAGGTTTTGCCAGCAAAATAAATAAATAAATGAAACAAGTAAATGCCATAAATAGCTAGCCTAACCTTTAGTGATACCTAGAGGTGATAGTCCAGACTGCAGTGTACAGACGAAGTCCTGGAAATAAATATCTAAGGACAAACTATACTGTTTGGAGAAGGGGTCTCAGGGAGTGTCAGTGAAAATGAATAACTAGCACGTTAATGAAATGCTAATTGACTACTGGACATGTTCTGTATAACAGATGTATTTCTCTAGTTGTCTAATCTCTCAACTTGTAAGGCACAAAGTTGTTGCTACCACCTGTCAAAATAACTGTGGCCGATTCAGCTTATTTTGTACCAACGCTTTTATTGTTGACACTCCCGTGAACAGTTTTAACAGTGTCCCTTGTAAAACCTTTCCTCTTCCTGATCCTTACTGACTCTGCTCTCTGATTGGCTATACATCATGTCTTTCTTTTGTCCCATACCTTGACATCTCCCCCTCAAATTATCATCCTTCTCAATACTCACATTTCAAACAAACAGACATTATTATACTTAGTTTTTAACTTTTCTTACCATTACTGTACCCCTTACCACAACTAGTATAAGGCATCATAAACTGTATAACTTTAAACTTACACTTTTAACTTACTGTACTCTACAGTTTAGCTTTCTTCTCCATGAAGCAACAATAATATTTCTGTTCCTTTTCTCTTTAACTTTCAGACAACAAAGTATTCTTTTGACATTGTAATATGATATTACATCAAAATTACATGTCAAGTCTAACCACAGGTTTACAGACTCTTCCAAACCTTGTTACTCTCAGACTCTCCTGAGAATTTGTCTCAGGTCTCTCAGTTTCACACAGTCCCTGACTAAGGTCCTGATGTGGTGTTTCTGTTCCATTTGGTTGTGTGCTCGCTTTCTCAGTCTCTGTGTTAACTGATGGTAATCGTTGGAGATGTCATCGGTTCCTTCTCATCTCTCCTCCTCTTGGAGAGAGAACTTGGTAAGAGCGAGGAGTGCAACTTTTCTGAAGAACCGATGCTGGTCCTCTCCATGTCTTATTCTCATCCAGCTTCATCAAAACACGATCTCCAGACTGTAAAAGAGGAAGCTCCTTCACTCCATGTCTCCTGTTGAAGTAGAATGCTTGTTGCTGTTTGGCCTCAGCGTCTCTGTGTCTAACAAGATCTTTATCAGGTCATTTTGGAATAAGATTCTGTTTCAGTGAAGGAAGAGTTGTTCTGATTTTACGTCCCATGAGTAACTCTGCTGGACTAACACCAGTAGATGTCGCCGGTGTTGCTCTGTAACACGTCAATGCCAAAAGTGGATCCTCCTGCTTAAGGATGCGTTTCGCAGTCTGAACAGCACGCTCAGCATGTCCATTTCCTCTTGGATTGTGTGGACTTGAGGTGATATGCACAATGTCGTACTGTCTGCAAAAGGCTTTCCAGTCCTCACTTGTGTATTGTGGACCGTTGTCACTCACAATCTGTTCAGGGATACCAAACCTTGTGAATGTTGCTTTTAACCTATTGACAACCTGTTCTGTTGTAGTGGATGGTAGGTGTAATATTTCTAGATAGCGTGAATAATAATCAGATATGACAACATACTGCTTGCTGTTATACTCACAAATGTCTGTGGCTATCTTTTGCCATGGTCTATCAGGTAGTGGTGTAGGTATTAGTGGCTCCTTTCGCTGTGCGCGTTTGTTCTGCTGACAGAAGTAACAATTTTCAACTCTGTTTTTGATGTCTGCAGATATGTTAGGCCACCACACTGTTTCTTTTGCTCGTTCTCTACACTTAGATAAGCTCTGATGTCCATCATGTATGCGTTCAAGTATTTCTTGTCTCATAGAATGTGGAACTACGATGCGACATCCTAATGTGACCAAACCCTCACATAATGACAATGAGTCTTTTACTGGGTAATAGTCTCTTACACTGTTATTTACTCTGCACACTCTGGTAGGCCAACCATTTTTAATTAATTCTCGCACACTATGAAGCTGCTCATCTTTCTGCGTAGCAGATCTTAACATATCTAGTTTCTGCTGTGAGATTGGCCAGCTGTGTGTGACTGCATTGACATAACAAGCAACATCAGTCTCTGTAGTGTTGTCTCTATTATTTACTGGGCTACGAGATAAAGCATCAGCAATGACAAGTGTCTTGCCTGGTGCGTACTCTGCCTTAGCATTAAATCGCATCAGTCTCATTAAGAGTCTTTGGCACCTCACTGGCACCGTGTCCAGATCTTTACTGTTTATCAGTGGCACCAGAGGCTTGTGATCTGTGATGAGTCTGAATCTGTCCATGCCCACCAGGTATTTTTGAAACCTCTCACAGGCCCACACTCCTGCTAAACACTCCTTTTCTATTTGTGCGTACCTGGTTTCAGCATCTGTCAACCTCCGTGAACAGTAAGCCACTGGCTTCCAACTTTCTCCATATAGCTGAAGTAGAACGCCCCCTATCCCATAGCTGCTCGCATCTGCAGAAACAGCAGTCTGTTTTTGTGGGTTATAGTGAGGCCAACACTGGTGCGGTGATGAGGGCTTCTTTCAGTTGCTGGAATGCTCGTCGCTGTGGTGCATCCCACATCCAGACAGTGTCTCCTCTCAGTAGATCATACAAAGGACCCGCAGCTGTTGCCAGATCTGGTATGTATTTACTCATGTAGTTAATCATGCCCAGAGCACGTTTCAGCTCCTGAATATTTGTAGGCTCTTGTAGTTCGCTGATGGCATTCACTTTACCTGGGTCTGCTCTCACACCG
This sequence comes from Sphaeramia orbicularis, assembly GCF_902148855.1. Taxonomy (NCBI): domain Eukaryota; kingdom Metazoa; phylum Chordata; class Actinopteri; order Kurtiformes; family Apogonidae; genus Sphaeramia; species Sphaeramia orbicularis. The sequence continues at coordinate 40,361,278 of NC_043975.1, read as the reverse complement.
TTTGCGTCGACAATGTGGCCCAGAAATCTCAGCTCTGGCTGTCTGTACACACATTTCTCCTTATTGAGTTTGAGTCCAGCCTGCTCCATCCTCTCCAATGTGCTCTGTAGGTGTTTGTCATGTGCAGCCATGTCCTTCCCATGCACAATAACGTCGTCCATGTACACAGCTACACCCTCTAGTCCTTCCAGCAGCTCATTCATCTTTCGCTGAAATATTTCTGGAGCAATATTTATTCCAAAAGGCAACCGCTTGAAACAATACCTCCCAAATGGTGTTATGAAAGTAGTTAGGAGGCTACTGTCCTCATGTAGTGGTATCTGCCAGAAGCCGGAAGCTGCATCCAGCGATGTGAAAACTGTGGACCCTGACAGCTTTGCCAGTGTCTCCTCTGTCGTTGGCAGTTGGTATCGCTCCCTTTTAATGTTCTCGTTCAGTTTCTGTAGCCCCACACAGATCCTCACTGCTCCTGTTGGTTTCATGACTGGCACCATGGGCGCACACCAGTCTGTGGGTTGCGTGACTCTCTCTATCACTTCCTGTTCCTCCATTCTTTGCAACTCAGCTTGCACTTTTGGAAGAAGTGGTAGAGGAACTCTTCTTGCTGTGTGGACAGCATATGGCACGGCTCCTTCTTTCAGGTGGATCTTTACTGGCTCAGTATTAAGTGTTCCTTGATGTCTTGCTGCTGCTCTAACCTGTCCTACTCTTTTAACCAGCCCCATTTCTACTGCTGTCTCTCTGCTCAAGAGGTTGCTGACTGTTACTCCTCTTACTACGTGTATATTAAAGATGTACTTCTTCTGTTTATGTAATGTACTAGCAGTGAACTGTCCCACAATATCTAATGTTCCACCTGGGCTGTCTAATGGCCTGCTAGTCCTAACTAACTCTCTCTTAGGCTTAAGGGCATTAAACGTATCCAGGTTCATTACAGTAACGTCAGCTCCTGTGTCAATTCTAAACTTCACTGGTGTATATCCTATATTTATTTGTTCTGTCCAATGCTCAGCACAGCCCTGATTTACTTTACTTACTGCTCCTAAGTAAAAGTTTTCCTCAGTATCTGTGTTACAATTAACCTCTCTTACTGATCTAGAAAAACACTGTCTTGCCCAGTGTCCCCTTGTTCTGCATTTCCTACACTCAGAGTCAATTGCTGGACACTTAGCTGGGGTTTTATGTTTTTCTTTTCCACATCGACGGCACTTGGCGTCTCTGGATTGAGCCCACTCCTGCCTGTCGCTCCTCTCCTGCTGTTGTCTCCTGCCTCTCTTTGCTGGCCGCCGGTGTGTCACCTCCTGCACGGTGAGCGTTGTCTGTTGCTCCTGCTGACTGATCTGGTGAGCGACGTCCTCGGCCTGCCTCACCATCTGCACCGCTGTTTCCAACGTGAGGTCGGACATGAGCTGCAGGCGTCTGGAGAGCTCTTTATCGCGGATTCCGACAACCAGTCTGTCTCTAATATGTTCACTTCTCTTATTACCAAAGTCACAGTTCTCACTCAGTTTGTAAAGTGCACGTATGAATGACTCCGCCATTTCCCCTTGCTTCTGAACTCTTTGATGAAAGCATGCTCTCTCATGTATCGTGTTTGTCTTCGGTATGAAGTAGCTATCAAACTTAGCTAGCACGGTGTCGTAGTCGTCCTCATCCTCTCCTTCTCCAAAGGAAAACGACTTGAATATATTATCAGCTTCGGCCCCCATGGCATATATTAATGTGCTAACCTGGACCTCGTCGTCCTCCTCGTTCAACTTAGCTGCCGACCTGTACCGGGTGAATCTCTGTCGCCAGGCGGGCCAGTCTCCGGGCCGCTCAAAGTTGAAGTTATCTGGCGGTTTAAACTTCGCCATGGCGTTGGTCTGACACCATGTCAAAATAACTGTGGCCGATTCAGCTTATTTTGTACCAACGCTTTTATTGTTGACACTCCCATGAACAGTTTTAACAGTGTCCCTTGTAAAACCTTTCCTTTCATTATGAAAGAACCACAGCGAAAAGGGAAGAAGACAGAACTGATCTACATGGACCTTCATGTTTAGGTTCATAGCTTATCTCCTCTTGCCGGTATATGACTAGTGTGTGTATTTGTGTTTGTGTGTATGTGCCCTTCCCGTGCGTGCGGCTGTGCGCGCCATGGCCTTACGCGGTTACGCGCCCGACTGCATAAGTGCTTTATTTTGACCCGTTTAGCATCTTATTTCTATCTGTGTGGTACAGTACGAAGATAAAATTGAATGAATGAGTAACACCCTTGGTATTTGCAAAGCCACTGTATTTTAAATAGCCTCAGAGTATCTGTAACGGAATATAATTTCTGTTTCAGTTGACGTAATTTCTTCCAATCAAAAGAGAACATGATATTGGCGGGGGGGTACGGGGTGTGGACGCAGGTTTGACGACGTACAGATTATTTTGGCTAGCATATACGACATCATGGACACGTTTGTAGAGGAAGGTGCTGAAGTGGTAACTATTGAGAGATGCGTGAAAAACAGATGGAGGTGGGAGTGGCTTGATGAGAGGGGAGATGATGGAACTCCAATTAGATCATGGTGCAAAAAAATGAAGCAGCCTGGTGCGTGCATGTGCGTAGTTTGCCACAAGAAAATTCTGTATGATTCCAATGGTAAAAAAGTCCTGATCCGCCATCAATCTAAGAAGCTGAAGATTAGTTGGTTAGGGTTACATTTACACAGACATTTTCCCCAAAATTCATGTGCTGTTGGAGTTGGAGTTATGTTTTAGGAGTCCCTAAATTGTTAAATAAAAAGTTTTTCACGAGACTTCCGGTGACGTCATGATAAGAGCAACTGGTTAGGTACGAGGCTCCGTCAAAAAAAAGTTAGAAATCTGTGATAATAGCTAGTATTTAAAGGTCTTCCGATTAAAAATTATTTTTGCAACAAGATGGCAACATCCCAGAAAAACAAAGGACAAAGGAATATGGTAACTAGAACAACAATAGACGAAAGTCCGCCGAGCACGGATAGTGCTAGCTTGGATGCTACTAGCCACAAGAGCCAAACAGCGTGTGATTCAGAGATGTCGCTGATAGAAGAAATGAGAAAACTCCGCGAGGAAAATTCTCATGGACACAAACAAACTACACAGACTCTTGAACGTTTGGAAAAGGTGGTGATAGATATTAAGGAGCAGCTGGGCGACCACCAACGAAGGATTTGCGAACTGGAGGGCAGAGTGGACGAGGCAGAAGTTATGGAGGCAAGGCAGCATCGTGTGTTACGGTACTTGTTACAACGCGATAAACAACTCACAGCTGCTTGTGACGATTTGCAAAACAGATTGAGAAGGAATAATCTTCGAATATTCCAAATACCAGAGGGAAGTGAGCAGGGAGATGTGGGTGCTTTTGTTAAAGATCTGTTGCCTAAAGTGCTGAGGCTGCCACCGAACTTGGACATTAAAATTGAAAGAGCACACCGCTCACTCCAGATCCGACCCGCAGACCCGACAGCTCCCCCCAGATCAATCATCGTGAGGTTCCTAGACGCAGCAGTGAAAGATGCCATTCTGAAGCAAGCATGGAGCCAAGGACAAGTGATGTTTCAAGATAAGAGGATATTCTTCGATCAAGATTACTCTCCTGAACTACAGCAGAAGCGAGCCAAGGTTTATGCTGTCATCAAGCAGCTAAAGCAAAAAGGCATGCAGGCGAAGTGCCTTTATCCAGCGCGACTGAAGCTCAAGATGGACTCAGGAGAAAAAATATTCTCCACACTGACAAGCGCCGTGGATACTTTGAGAAAGTTGGATGTCCAGGTTCAGTGTGGGGAGGAGGAGCGCATTGAGGAACGACTGACTGAAGGATGGAATGTCAACACAAAGAAGAAGAGAAACGCCATACTGAAGGCAGCTGACCTGAAGACCATGATGGAAGAGGAAAGTTAGTTTCAACAAGGTATATATTTCGAACTATTTCAGTGTGGTTTTGATTTGATCTGCTGGAGTTATTTAGTAGACATAGATTTAAAAAAAAAAACAAAACTGGACACTGAAGACTATTAAAGTTTGATAATATAAGTTTCTTATTGTCACTGAGCATATAAAAAGATAATACACCCTGACGGAGGATTTATTTTTTTTTGTTAAGTTTATGTGAGTGATTTACACTCACCAAGACCTTTTTTACATACTAGTGTAAACACTGGTCATCTTTGCACATTGTGTGCTGTTTATCACAGAGGGACAAGGTCACCACTCTGGCCCAATATCATCGGGGGTCAGACTTAATTACTGTCTGTCTGACTGGAATTATGGAAGTTCTGTTTTATGTTCTTACTGTTCGAAATGTTTTCTGTTTGTTTCATCTGGGATAAGTAGATTTCAGTTGGTTTTGTTTTATACATCTGTAGACTATATTTTTTATTTAATTTGCCAAACAGACACTAAGGAATGTACACTGTAAAAAAAAAAACTGTTGTTTTTACGGTAAACTTCCGGCAGCTGTGGTTGCCGAAACACTACCGTAAAATTACGGTAAAACATTTTCTTCATTTACTATTGATACTGTTGATTTTACGGTTAAAAAATGAGCTTCATTCCATTTTTTACTGTGAAAAAAAAAGTTTTAACCTTCAAAAAAAATGAGTTTTACTTGAAATTTTACATGAAAATATCGTATAAAACAGAGTTTGTGTCATGACATATGACGGTTTTTTGCTTGACAATTAACAGTCTAAATTATAAACGACTAATTTATTCTGTAAAAATTCCCAAAAATGACTGTAAATATTAAAGTCCACGCAGAAGTTCCCTGTAAAAATTACAGTAAATCGATGTCTATTAGTAATAGCAATGAGTGCCAGTGCTGCTGATTTTATGGTTAAAAATGGTGTTTTTTCCATATTTTACTGTAAAAAAAAAACCACTGAAAGACCTCATTAACTTAACTACTAAGCAAAAAGATGTGTTCCATGAAACATGTTCTTTAACTGTATTAGTACTTTGAATTATAAACTACCACTTAAATCCATCAATGCAAAAAAATCTAACAAAAGATGTTAGATAAATGTAGTGAAGTAAAGTATGCTTCAGAGTAGAATCAGAACATAATATAAAAATAAGAAAAGATCAGATGTACATATTTTTCAAAAAATATACTTTAAATATTCAGCCAAATTAGCATTTCTGAGGATATGGAACTTGCCAGACAAGAGTGTATTTCTGTCATTCATTCTGTTCTGTAAACTTAAAACAAAGAGCATGAATTAATATTGTCAAATTACTTAATGTACCAAAACAGCCACAAAAAATATCCACCTTAAACTTTTCAAATATATAAACTCTTTATTTGATATTTGTGAGGTTGTAAATATCACATATTTGAAGTTTTAGATATCACAAAATATTTATGAATGAGAAGAACATCTTGTAAGAAATGTTCACAAGTTCACTTTGAAACTGTTCCAATTTCAAACCAGTGTAGTAGCTGAACACACTTTTTACTTACAAACTATAACAGACAATTTGCCAAGAAACCTTGACACTTAATATGACAACATTTACGTGCATTTTTTGGTACAAAACTAATCACAAAGTGATATTAGTGTACATACAGCGTATCATTTTCGCATTATCAAAATAAAATCATCCCTGAAGAGGAACAAAAGTTTCAAATCTTGCATCATAAAGCTAAAGAACATAATATCTCTATGACTGCAAGGAACTGTTAAAGGTAACACTTCACTTGAGGGGTACAAGTCATACTTAAGGAATGTTCAATTCATGCATAATTCATGAAGAATTACTACATGCACTACCAAAAGATGGACAATTAATTAATGTTGCTCACAGTTAACATTAAGTCACTATTACTTTGTTATGTGATCACACTTATAGATCATCAATTAAGGATTATTAATTCACAGGTACATCATATGTCAGTTGATATTTGATGAGATCAGCTTGATTTCTGTAGTATAAAAGTTTATGGACAACACCTGAATCTTTATAGCATTAGGCCTAATAGAATTTGTTGGACAACTGATGGTATTATTTTGTTAGCGAATTAGTGTCCTTTACACTCAATTGACCATTTATTGGCACAGCCTGTGGCACACTGCTGAGCTTAAAAATATCTGACCATAACATATTCCATCCACTGTGTTGTAAATCTCTCCAAAACTACCATTCGGTCTATTCCCTTAAAAGTTTAAAGGGAAATTAAGGTGTGGTCCATAAACTCTTATACAAAAAAAGAGAAAATACTCAAGCTAATCTTGTCAAATATCAATGAACATATGAAGTAATTGAACTAATAATCCTTGATTGACAATCTATTAAGTTTGGACAAACCACATTAAGTTTTGCAAAAGGAATTAATCATGCATCCTTCATTATTGCATGCAGTAATTCATTATGAATTATGCATTATTTAAGTATTACTTAAAGGAATAGTTCACATTAAAAGGGAATTCCTTAATTATCAACTCACCCTGATGCTTAACCATTTTAAGACAATCCTGGAACTAGCAAGTTTACCTCAACTTGTTCAAAGTACAAAACCAGTGCAGTAAAGTTGAACATGTACAAATAGTACCAGACAATTTATCTAGTAAAACTATACATTTTGTAAAACTTTCAGAAATTTAACTCTAACAACAAATATCTGCAGTGCATATAACATCCAGTGTACCTTTTATCATATCATCCCTCAGCATCACTGGTAGGTCCACTCATGGTCAGCAAGGTCTGAGATCAGAGTGAGGACCCTGGGATTGACTGAGAACACTTTCTTCTTATTATTATTCCACTCAACTTTGGTGCCTTTCTCAGGATTTATTGAAAAGAAACACCTTTAAGAAAAAAAGAAAGAAAGAACTTCAGGTGGGACATCAAATAAATTGTATTTTCTAATATTATAAAAAGAGAGAATTTTACCATTGGAGGAACTCCAGTGTAGACCGTAGTTCCACTGGGTAGTGTATGTTGAAGCAGTAGTAACTGCCAAACATCAGGCAGATGGCAGATGTGAAGGAAGTGATGTGGTTGTTGACAACTTCTTTGTCGATGCTCAACATAAATGTCTCAGCACCAAAGCAGGAGGACCCTAAGAGTAAATAAAATGAATAAAAACAAAACTTTAATGACAAGGGCTTCAATATCAGCCATAAATACAAATTCAATGGTACTTATTTCAATATAGGATGAGAGTCATACAATCTACTGTTGGCAGAACTTGTTATCAGGTGAAATGTTAGCCAGTGTCTCAAAGTGGGCTGCAAGATAACATGAAAGTAAACAAGCCAAGAATACAAATGGGTGTTGGTACCATAGTAGAGAAAGCTTGCAGGTTTGTTCAGTTTACTTACCACACACAATAAGGCAGGGTGTTGGTGGAACATTCTCCATCTGAACCTCCTCAGCAAGGCTTGTCTTCTCGACAAAATGGAACAGATGCTCTTCCTTCTCATCAAAATGAGCCAGTAAAAGAAGTACCATCTGTATGACTTCTTCCGAGCAACCAGTGGACTGACCTCTTTCAGTCTGCTGCTTGAGAAGAGCATCCAGAACTTGTTTGCGTTTATGTGTATCAACACGTTTGAAGAAGTTTAGGAGACGTGCCCCCTTTTTGTCCACATTGGCAAGGAAGGACTCGATCAAACTCACGCCTGTCAGTTCCTGGAAGTGTGCTGCCATACCGACTTCCTTAAACAAAAATGGCCATTCCTGACATAATTTCTGGATGCTCGCACCTTTATTGATTTCTTTGCGCTGGGTGAAATAGGTGGACTTGATTAATTCTTTCACAGCATCTGAATTGTAGTTCATCTCTTCAAACATCTTCATTTGTTCTTTTTTTTCTAGCTGACTCTCCACAGTCTCAGGGAGTGGCAAATTTTTCGGCTCCCAGTTGATACAGCCATACGTGTCCTGAACACTTGCTCTTTGTTCGGTAGATATTTCATCGGTGTCATCATCTGATGCTACTTTGCGTTTCTTTATCTTTGGTGTGTCAGGTCGTTTGACATTTTCCACTCTTGACTGGAGTTGCTTTACCAGGGAATGGTATCCAAGGCCAATAATGTCACCATCAATCACATCTTGAAGAGACTTTGGATACCTGGCCACCATCCTTTTTGCTATCTCTGTGGTATTGTGTTTGGTTGGATTCTTACAAATCTTCATCATCTCAGAGACCACAGTCCTCACCATTTCTCATCGTAGTCGGGCACTTGGCCTTTTCTGTCTTTCCAAACTCTGTACCAACTCTTCAGGGAGCTTCTGCCATGGTATCTGAAAATTGTCTACCCAGTTTGGCGCAAGTGCATAACAGCTTCCTGAGGGTGAGGATGTAGCTGTGGATGATGCTGGTGAGGCAGTGACCGAGGATGGAGCAGGAGAGGAAAGGAGAGAGACTGGAGAAGAACGTGCCAGGGCTGGAGCTGGAGTGGATACGTCTGTAAAAGTACAAGAAAAGATTTGAAAGCATTAAACCTTGAATGTTTTTCTACTCTGTAACAGAATGTAACGTATTGATAAATTTCTAGATCAGTTGTTCAGTGGTTCCCAAACTTTTCCCACTTGAAAATCTATCAACTAGTTTAAATTACTTATGCAGCTCTATAAGAGAAGTGTGCTGTGGTGGCAATGTTTTACACCCACCGTTTTGGGCCCAGGCAGCAACCAGTCGTCTGGCTTGTATGGGCTTTAATACTGGCAGCAAGTCTCCCTCTGTAACGTACTGTAAATCATCTGCTGTTGCTGCACCAAGTGCCTTCAAAGTATCTTCTATTGACTTGACAACGATCAGGAAGATCCGGTAGCACTACTGCTATGGTATCACTTAGTTTCTTTGCTATCTGTGATTCAGCCATATCTGTTAAGACACAAACAAGAGCATTTAGCATCTGGCCCACTGTAATAAAAGCATTTAGTGTGAAAAGAGACTGTGCTTCAAAGGGACAATCTGGTATTCATTTTGTATGTAATATGATAAAGGCCACATGTCAACCAGGTCACTAACAAGTCTGCATTCTAATTTTCCAGTGTCCTTTTTTTACAGTGTACATGTGGTAGTGTGACAGAAATTCCCCATCATGCACTCTCATGAGAAAATGAAGTGCAAAATCATCTTTCACAAGAATGAGGATGATTTCACCAAACTCCACTGAATCTTCATTTTTAGTGACAACAAATTGGCCCTTCTTGTAAATTATCCCATTATACTGCACATTAACATGAATTGTTGTATTTCTTTCAGTGAAGCCAAAATGGAGGATTGTGCCTTTAACTTGCTCACTGTAAAGCTCTGAGTAAAATGGTGAGCCATCTTTTACTTGCAAGACTGGAGGACTCACTGACCCAGCGGAAAGAAAGGCCTGAAACATCTGATGCCTCTCTGAAAGAGTCAAACACAGATTTTTGAAATTCTTCAGATGCCTAGTACATCTTTTGAAGTAACTATGTTTGCTCTCAAAACGCATAGTCCATAGCCTGATGAGTGGGCCAAATTTCAGGATCAGTCCTGGATAATGCCGCAAATAATGGTGTTTAGGTCTCAAGTTGATATCTGGAAATAGTGTCTTCCTGGTCTCCAAATATTCTTGGATGAGTACATCCAGATAAGCAACCTGACCTATGGAAATTTGCTGAGCACAAATCAGGTCAACAATGTCCTTAAACTGCAAAATTAACTGCCACACATTATCTTGGGGGTCCTGCACTTTGTCTCCAATTATAAGAGGCAACAGTCTCAAGAAGTTCCAATTTTGGACAGCATGTCCACTCAGTTTTAGTGTTTGAGGACTGACCTCACAAGGTTTGGAGCAAGCATCTGTTGCTTTGTATTCAAACTGCTTGATTCGTCTGTTCAAAATTGTGTAGGTGAACCATTTCTTTTTGTTGATGAAGTACTTGAGGTAAAGAGCAACATCGTACGAGAGAACACCCTCAAAGATGTCATGACCGAGACAGGGGGGCAGGCCAGGTGAACAAACATCAAAGTTTTGTAGAGTATTAAATACCGACCTGAACTTGATCCCTTGTACTTGTGTGGCATCCTCTGTCTCCAGCTGTTCGATGGCAGATCTGTACATTTCTGGAGTCCGCTCCAGTCCACAGATGTTAGGATCAGCACCCTGAAATTCAGTTTGAGAAATCAGACAATATCTGCAGAAGTACTCAGATGAACTGAAATTTTCTGTAAAACCACCAATTGTGTGAGAGCCCAGGTTGTCTCCAGCAATGCAGTAGAGAGCTCCCTTTACCAAAAGTTCATTTCCCATTGCTATCCCATTTTCCTCCAGTTGTTTCAGATCAGTAAGCAGTTCAGAAAAAACCGTGGCATGCCCAAATTCCTTAAAATCTTTCTCTCTACACAACAAAACCAGCTGCATGTGGTCAACATTTGATCGCACATGGGGGGGCATGTTGAGTAGCGAGAAGTACACAGCCAAAACCTTGTGCTTCTTTTTTGCAGAACCTAATGGGTTCACAACTTCGAACGCATCCTGGTATAAAACCAGCTTGAGACAATTTGGGTTTTCCTGAAAAAATTTGTTTGACACAAACACCTTACCATCACAACTGTCAGAGAGAACATCTGTTTTGGAAACATCATTAGGATCCACTGACATGAGGCCCTGCCAAAAACCAGACTCCAGCATACCCTTTAAAGTGTCTAGCACAGGAATATAATAGGCACACCTCTGTGTCCTGTTCTCATCTCTGCCCAACAACACTTTTTTGGGCTCCACATATTTGAACATGTCTTTATAGCACTGGGCTCTTGAGTAAGCAGTTCTCATGGGCCCTGTATGGCAAGCTGTAAACAAGTCAGATTGTTTAATTGTGTCACAGATTTTTACAATTTCTTCATCTGAAGCTGACATACCTTTTAGAAGTAAATTAAGTTGATTCAAAGTATATGTCTGTCCCAATTCGTGTATGTTCTGTATTTCTTCAACAATGTTTTGAATGGTAGACACTGGAAGAAGATGCTGTCCCTGTAGTTTTATGTAAAACATACATATATTTCTCACATACAGGTCACTGAAATTAGACCCATCCCCAACAGTGTCTTCAGCATCTGCCACATTGGCAGCTCCCTGTGTGGTAGCACTTGTAGTGGGACTCTCACATTGTGCATCTCTGATTGATGGACAAATCACATTTTCTGACCAATGTCTGTGCTTTCTGGACATGTGAGAGCTAAAAGACGTTTTTGCAGTGAACACACTTTTGCATCCTCTCACTGGGCAAGCTACATGACGCCCTTCTGCTATGTGCTCCTTTAAGTGAGCAACCAACGATTTAGTTCCGTCACACTGGTGTTCACACAGTGAGACGGTGCATTTTAATGACGTTAAAGTCGTATCCAGAGTAACTGTTAGTGTACTGTTGTGGTGGCGATAAAAGTGCGACTTTAAAGCTGCATATCCAGAAAACACTTGCTTACAACCAACACATTTGAAAACACGCCGGGGTTCATTGCGATGCAGTTTGCAGTGCAAAACATATGCTTTTACCGACGGAACGTTTTCTCCACATACGTTACAAGAATACATCTTCAATGATTAAAAAAAACAAACAAAAAAACACAGAGGTTATACCTACAACACGGGCTGCGTGGTTAGCTAATCAGAGGCTTCAGCACAGACTGAGCCCGCTTTAGCGGCTAAACCCACACCGCATTTTCTGAAAGCAGTCAAACTGAAGAGACCACTGCTAAGAATTCACTCCGGCTCTTATACTGCTGCAGCTGTACTTACCAAAGGAACAGAAGACAGGTTAGGTTCTGCCTGAAAATCCTAAAAAACAAGTCCAGACCGCTGATGAATCTCCTCAGGTGAGGACCATGGACTTGGACAGATGAAGTCCGGAACAAAACCAACCCGGACCGGAGCGTGTCGGAGGTTACCGGACGGGAGTCAGATGCGATGTGCTGATTGGCCCGTTTGAATTTCAGGCGGGCTGTCAAAGAATGCACAGTCTAGTAAATACAAACTGCATTCTTTTTTTTTTTTTTTTTTTTTTTTTTTTTTTACGAGAAATTAATGTGAAAACTGTAGTGTGACCTGTTATAAATATTACAGCATTTTCCATTACCAGCATAACAGTTAGTGTATTTAACATTTAATATATGTATTTTTAGCTTGATATAAAGCTGTCATAAATATTAAAGCATATATCCGTTATTAACACAAAAATACATCAATATGTGTGAAATAAATGCAAAAATTGCCATGTTACTTGTTATAAATATTACAGCTTGTTTCCGTGATCAGCACAACAGTACGTACATTTAACTGTGAAATATTGTATTCTTTTCAAGAAATAAATGCAAAAATCACGGTATTGAATGTTATACATATTACAGCATTTTTCCATTAAAAAAACTATGCAACAGTAGGAAAATGTATTTTTTCAAGGGAAAAAATGTAAAAAATACAGTTTTTTGCAGATTAACTTATTTACTGTGATTCAGTGTTATATAAACAGTTTCAAACTGTTTTGGAGATTTACAGATTTTTACTGTCATGATTAACAGTTTTTCACCGCAAAATTTACAAACATTTTTTACAGTGTACAGGGTGTTACTTCATGAAGCAATTTAAATACAATAATGACTTCACTTAATTTGGTCACTTACAACATAAAAGGCATAAACAATCCAATTAAAAGAAAAAAGATACTGGGACAGTTGAAGAAAATGGACTGCTCCATAGCTTTGTTGCAAGAAACACACCTTAATGATGCAGAACACCAAAAACTGAAAAGAGAATGGGTAGATCAAGTTTACAGTAGCTGTTATGGGAAACACAAAAAAGAGGGGTAGCAATATTGTTTTTCACTGTGAAAAAGTATATCAGGACACAGAAGGTCGCTATGGTATGGTAGTAGGGACAGTTGCTGGGCTCAAAACTACCATTTTAAATGCTTATGCACCTAATGAAGACTGCCCACATTTCTTTAAAAAGGTAGCACATCTAATAGCAGACAAGGGGGAGGGCATTCTTCTCATGGGCGGGGACCTGAATTGCGTATTGAACAACAGACTGGATAAATTACCAACATCTTCAAAACCTCAAAGCAGAATGTCTCTAAGTTTATTTAATATGATGAAGGAACTAGGGTTAGTAGATGCATGGCGACACTTTCATCCAAATGAAAGAGATTTCACTTTTATGTCACAAGTGCATGGGAGTTACTCAAGGTTAGATCATTTCTTACTGAGAAAAAAGGACATATACCGTGTGAAAAACTGTATAATTGAATCAAAAACAATTTCAGATCACAGCCCAGTTACAATGACAGTGGACTTTGGGAAGGAGCCATGTATTAAGTACTGGAGAATTAATGCCTCACTATTAGCAGATGTTAAAATAAGAGAAGAAATAAGGTTAGCTCTACTTGAGTACTTTGAATTGAATGATAATGGAATGGTCTCGCCTTCCGTTCTGTGGGATGCTGGAAAAGCTACAATAAGGGGAAAAATAATATCCATTGGATCTAGAATAAAGAAAGACAGACTTAAAAAACAATTAGAAATTGAAACTGAAATTAAGAGATTAGAAAATGAACATAAACAATATGGAAGACAAGAAGCACTTGATAAACTTAAAGAAAATAGATCCAAACTAGATGAAATTCTAACATATAAGGTAGAAGGTGCTCTCAGATTCATAGATAGAAAATATTACGAATATGGAAATAAGGCCAGTAGATTGTTATCATTTCAGCTACAGAAAGCACAGGCTAGTCGCATAATTTGTAAAATTAAACAACCTAATTCTGATAAGGTAGAAACTAGTCCAAAAACAATAGCTAAGATATTTGCTAAATTCTATGAACAATTATATAAAGGTCAAAGTCAAGAACCAAATTCTGACAAAATGGAGTGTTTCTTTAAAAATCTTAAGCTGGGCAAACTGACTCCTGATGAAGCCTCTGTGTTAGTTGAACCAATTACAGAGAAAGAGGTGAGGGAAACAATTGCAAAATTAAAAAATAATAAGTCACCCGGAGTAGATGGATTTGCAGGAGAATATTACAAAGTGTTTGTTAACAATCTAACTCCTATGTTGTGCAAGTTATACAATTACGTGTTAAACTCAGGAAACCCACCTGAATCATGGTCAGAGGCAATTATCACAGTCTTATATAAAGATGGAAAAGACCCATTGCAGTGCTCAAGTTATCGTCCTATAAGCCTTTTATGTGTGGACTATAAAATATTAACATCTATATTAGCAACTAGAATTCAAAAATACATTAAAAAATTAATAAACCCAGATCAGACGGGTTTCATTTCAGGCCGCTATGGGGCAAACAATATAAGAAGAGTATTAAACCTTCAGTCACTTATGGCTAAAAATTCACAAACATCAATGCTTCTCAGCTTAGACGCTGAGAAAGCGTTTGATAGAGTAGATTGGAAATTTTTAGAGCAAACACTAATTGAAATGGGCTTAGGACAAAAATTTGTTAGTTGGTTTCAACTGTTATATAAAAAACCTAAATCCAGAATACGAGTTAATGGGCATTGCTCTGAGTTCTTTGACTTAGAGAGAGGAGTAAGGCAAGGGGATTCACTTTCCCCCATCCTTTTGTTCTTAGTATTGAACCTCTTGCACAAGCCATACGACAAGATGTCCTAATCGAAGGGATAGAGGACGGAGGTGGAAGAACTCATAAAATCTCCCTTTTTGCAGACGACATCTTACTTTTCATAAAACATCCACTTACTTCAATACCAAGACTCATGCAATGTCTGAAAGACTATGGAGATATCTCTGGATATAAAATTAATCAAAACAAATCAGAGGCAATGATAATATCAGGTACATGGCCACACCAACTTAATGAAACAACATCATTTCACTGGTCTAAACAAGGATTTAGGTACCTGGGGATTAATATAACACCTGAGGTCATGAAACTTTTTGATGCAAATTATAATAAACTTCTTAAACAAATAAGAAATGACCTCAACCAATGGGAGGTCCTCCCCCTATCTCTATTTGGTAGAGTTGAAACAGTAAAGATGAATTTACTTCCTCGTCTTCTGTTTTTATTTCAATCGCTACCCATCAGAGTACCAATGTCTGTCTTTAACACGCTAAACAAATTAATCTCTCAATTTATATGGCAACATAAGAGACCCAGAATTAAATTTAAAATACTTTATTTGCCTAAAGGTAAGGGTGGTTTGGCCTTACCAAATTTAAAGTTTTACTATTGGGCAGCTCAACTTGTAGCAATTGTGACTTGGATCAGCGGAGATGGGGAGACAAAGTGGGCTCAAATAGAACAGGCTGAAGTTAAAGGTGTTCCGTTATCAGTTTTACCTTTTATGGATCCAAAATATGTCAATAAATTAAAGATTGGAAATGAATGGGTTAAACAGTCAATAAAAATTTGGACAGAGGTAAAAAAAAATCTGAAAGACAACGGATCGATCTCTCGAGCCATGCCCATAGTGGGTAATCCAGACTTTCCACCCTTGATAGGTGATTATGGGTTTAAGGGATGGGCAGCTAAAGGTTTAAAAATTCTCAATCAACTATTTGAAGAAACGCACTTGAAGTCCTTTTCACAACTTCAAGAACAGTTTGATCTCCCCACAAAAGATTTTTATAGATACTTACAAATCAGGCACTATATTACAAATCATAAAGAGAATGAGAGAATTAGGAGAACACCAAATGCTATAGAACAATATTTTATTGCAATTTCAGAAAAAGGATTTCTAGCGGGCAAACAAATTTCCCATCTCTATAAAAGACTCTCACCAGACACCTTTCAAAATACATATGGTATCAAAGAAAAATGGGAATTGGAATCAAATACTGTTATGGAAGATGAATTGTGGGATAAATTATGCGATATTATTCATAAAGGCATCAATAGTCAGCAGTGGAGGGAATTTGATTGGAAACTCAAGACCAGATTTTTTCATACTCCTTTGGTTATATCTTATTTTGTCAAGGGTCCATCTACAGCTTTATGCTGGAGAAATTGTGGTAAAACAGGTGACCATACACACGTATTTTGGGACTGTCCGAGCTTGTTTATATACTGGAAAAATATCAAAGAAGAAATTGAAAGAATTGTAAAAAGAGAAGTCCCTTCAAATGTTCTGTTCTATTTACTTGGAGTCATACCGATCAATGATTTTAATGCAGAGCAGAGATATATTTTACATATTTTACTATTGATTGCTAAAAAAATAGTAACAGTAAATTGGAAGAGTGTCAAATCACCAACGGTAATAGAATGGAAACAAAGACTGAAACAAGTGTACACTATGGAAAGAATGACTGCATCACTACAACTGAAAATGGATCTTTTTAAGCGGAGATGGCACATGGTTGAAGACTATTTGTATAATTAAACTTTTTGGGTTGTTAACGAAAATTGCTCTTATAAGCCCTGACATAAGGTGTTTTGTATTTATATAGATGTGTGCAAATGAATACAAATATATGAATGATTTGATATTTGGCAATGTATCTATAGTTGTAGTGTAGTGTCTGCAACAATAATACTACTATGTGGTGTAATTTTTTTTTTTTTTTTTTTTTTTATGTGTGTCTTATCCCAGATGTTTTGTTTTGTTTTGTGTTGTGCAAAAATCTAAATAAAAAGTTCAAAAAAAAAAAAAAAAAAGTTTTTCACTCATTTTTTGCAGTAAGGTTTTCTTCTAGTTATTTTCACTTGCTTCAAAGGTTTTCATATCCTTTAAAATTAACCAGAGAGCACCAAAATTGACCTGAAGCTTTAAACATTTTCTGGGGGAGGACCCCCAGACCCCCCCACCAATACTACTCATGACATTTTTTTCTATCCATGTTACTAATCTTCTACACCGGTACACTCTCCCATTCAGTGTGTTTTACAGTATTGCCAAATTTGACTATATAAACTTGTACGCTATAGTAGTATTGTACTGCATCATTTTTAATAGTGGCCAATGATTTTGACCAGAAGAAAATTTTCAGTCAGATGAAAAATTTTTGCTTTAATCCCTGATTTAGAGCTAATTTAGCTGTAGATCTATGATTGATTGACATTTAGAGAGTGAACTGTCTGCAGATAAACATAGGTTTTGTAACAATGTTCATGTTGTGTGTTAGTTTTCTTGTTTGAACAGACATTACAGATAACATCACATGAAAGGGTTGAACTTTAAGTAACAAAAACAACAAACAAACAAAAAAAGTAAGGATACATTTCCTGAAAATGGCCTCAGTGTAATTGTATTCTTTTTTGTTGGAACAGGTCTGTGCTTTTGTTTTAGAGAGAAGTTCAGTGCGTGTGGAACCATAGTTGATGCTGAGGTCCTTATGCCTTGGATTCACTTGATGTAAAACTAGACCCACAACAAATGATAATGGAATATTTTTAGGTTTTATTGTTTATTACAAGGGCTGTTCAATAAGTTCATGGCCTCACCCAGAAATACTGGTTGTTATAAAACAGGATGTTACATTCTTTCGTGATGGGATAGTGATGCTTGAACATCGATGGACCAAGTGCATTGCTGTAAATGGAGATTATGTTGAAAAATAAAATATAAATTATCAGTCTGTGTTGTTCTGTTCTGGGTGAGGCCATGAACTTATTGAACAGCCCTCGTATGAGCACTGATAAAGATACCACAGCAGTGCATCACACTGGGAATCTAAATGTATTATATTAGCTAGAATAAGAAAATTGGTGTAAAATACAAAATACTATTCATGAGACAAGAGATGAAGACCTAAATAAAGAATCAAATTCATTTCTAGTAATTACATTGCTCATTTCAGAGTAAATGTGTATCAGTAGTCATCATATGGGGGAAGCAGGGTCGGACTGACCTGGACATTCTGTCAAAGTCCAGAACGAGTGGTGAATCAGAAAAAAAATCTAATCAGCGATATTAACAGCCAATTCAAAGTCCCTCTGAATTTCCTCCTCCAAAAATATGCACAAAAGAGCCTGGACCTTGTCATCCGTCCACTTGTGGTAGCTTCTCTTTTAGTCCATTTTCCGAATAATCAAAATATGAAGCTTGTGAATCAATGAAGTAGTGGCGGGTGAACAGAATGTGGAAATGCTGCAAGTGTAGTCCACCAATCAGTGTTCTCCAGCACACAGCCCCGCCCCTAAGAATTCCGGGTAATCTGAAGTACCACCTCCCTACCAGGAACCTCTTTGGGGAAAGTTTGGGGGCGGGGGAAAGATTTTTACCCGGATAATTTAAATGGAAACACACTGGGATTTTTAGGCCTTTTTCCACCAAAATCCCAGGGACGTTATTACCAGGAACTGATTTACCAGGAACTTATTTGGGTAAAAGAATTCCTGACATTTTCTGACTGTCCATTGAAGAGAGCAGACGTGTTTTCTGAGCTGTCCTGCTGTTTCTGCCTCCCCCACTCTGCTTCCTGCTGATTTGCCCTTGCAGTTGTCTTGTCTGACTTTCTTTAACTTTTGGATCCCCTGCTTGCTGAGCTCTCGAACAGCAAATATGGAATTTATGAACTGGTCACTCAGCGCAATTGACAAAACACACAACACACACATTCTCCCCCCTCCCCACTCCAAACCTTTGTCTGCCCTCAAACTCTGTTTTTCACCCTATCCCCCAAGTCCTACCAAATCCATCGAAAAAGTACCAGCATGTGTCCACGTGTAACGAGTGAAAACTGTATGATGTCTTTTATGATGTATGTGCTTGCATTATCTTCTCTGTTCTTCACTGCATATTTCGAATAAAGGGCTCTGGGTGGCGCGACTTTTGCGGCAGCCTGATGTCCCTAACATCGAACTACAATTTCGTTTGCTGTACTGTACATTGTACTGTGCTGTCAAATGACAAATAAATTCTATTCTATTCTATTCTATTCTATTCTATTCTGTAATTGCGTTTCCATCACACCCAGGATAATTTATTCAAATCAGGTTGTTGATGTATGGGGGAGAAGTAAAAGAAACTGCAGTACAGTTCATGTAGATTCAGAAACTAAGTTCTAGTACAATAAGATGGCACAGTACTTTAAGTGGATGGTTTTGGGTTTAACATTTTGCTGGTTGTTGAATCACTTAATCCATCTGGAATACACTTTAAATGAAGTTAACCATCATTACATATCCTTAATTTCTGCTTAAAAACGGTAGAACATGTTTTTTCAACTTCTCATTCCTTAAACTAAATCACATCTAACTTTAAGTGTGATGGATGGTCCTTTTTCATTTCTATTGTTTTATAGATATAGTTCTGGTTCAGCCACTTAAGTCCTACAGATTGACTCAAATGCTTGCATTTAATTCAACTGCATATTACTTATAAAAGTACATATATTCTACTTATATTTTGATACCTTGTAAATGAACAGATAATATTAGGTTAGATTTTTTTTTAAATCAAAAATTGAAACAAAACAAAAGGTGCAAAAAAAAAAAACAAAGTGCCTTGAGACTAAAAGGGAATTAAACATCTGTGAAAGGTTCTTGCTTCTGGACCAGTGTCTGGACCAGCTGGTCCAGGACACCAGTGGCGGCTGCTCATCTTTCAGAGAGGGGAAGCTCATTGTCGAGTTCGATAAGCTGTCTAATGATTTTATGAACTTACTTAACTCCATGGATTTTACCCAACATGTCATACAGCCGACTCACAATAGAGGACACACTGGACCTTGTCATTAGCCATGGCCTGTCCACGAGTGTGTCCTCTGTTGTTGATTTGGCTGTATCAGACCACTACTGTGTGTTTTTTAACATCACCGGTTTTAACAAAAGGGAGACATTGGTGAGATCTGTGAGGAGGCGCTGTCCGACCCCTGAAGTGGCTGCAAATTTTATTGAAGTTTTACAAAAATACCCCCCAGTTCCTGTATCAGCATCCTGTGATTTTATTGTCGAAAATTTTAATAACAAACTAAAGTCAAGCCTCAATGCAGTAGTTCCACTGGTTACAAAAAAGGTAAAAAGAAAGCCTACACCCCCATGGAGAAATGAGGAAACACAAACCTTGAAAAGAAAATGCAGGATGGCTGAAAGAAAATGAAGGAACAATAAAATAACAATAAACCATCAATTATTCCTCAAACAACTTCAAATATACAAGGCAGTCAGACAAGCAAGAAACACATACTTCGCTAAAATCATATCTTCCCATAAAAATAATCCCAAACTCCTTTTTTCCCACAATTGACCATTTAATCAACCCAGATGTCACCAGACACTCTGCCACAACTGACTCCTTGTGTGAAAGTTTTGCAGACCACTTCAGTAGCAAAATCGATTTTATTAGAGCCAGCATTTTACCTGTCCAGGTGACCATTTTTAATAAGACTGAGGGTCTGCTTTTACCTGATGAAACACTGGACAGTTTTGCCCTGATTGTTGCTGAGACACTTGGTAGAGTTTTCTCCCAAGTAAACCCAACCAACTGCCTTTTAGACCCAATTCCCACATCACTTATTAAGTTATTTTATGGATCCTTTAAAGGCGAGCTTTTAAACATTGTTAATTGCTCTCTTCAGACAGGCACCTTTCCCACTGCCTTTAAAACAGCAGTGGTGAGGCCCCTTCTGAAGAAAAGCAATTTGGACCCTGACACTTTTAATAACTACAGACCCATATCCAACTTACCTTTTTTAAGCAAAATTTTAGAGAAAGTTGTTTTTAATCAATTGAACGAATTTTTAAATAAAAACACCATTTTAGAGAACTATCAATCTGGTTTTAGGATTAATCACAGTACAGAGACAGCTCTTTTAAAGATCGTCAATGATCTCAGGTGCAACTTGGACTCACACAAGATCTCAGTCCTGGTGCTACTGGATCTGAGCGCTGCTTTTGATACAGTAGATCACCCAATTCTTTTAAATAGACTGAAACACCTGGTCGGCCTCTCTGGTACTGTTTTTAATTGGTTTCAATCCTATCTCATAGATAGAAAATTTTTGGTAAGTATGGATACATGCTCTTCAGCGATCCATGAAATTAGATGTAGTGTGCCCCAAGGCTCAATCTTAGGCACCTTACTTTTTAACCTATATATGCTTCCACTTAGGGATATCATCAGGAGACATGGCATCAACTTTCACAGCTATGCTGATGACACACAGCTGTACATTGCCATGTCTCCTGAAGACACTTGGCCAACTGATGCCCTTTATAACTGCATTTTAGCTATTAAAACCTGGATGGCAGAAAACTTCTTACAGCTCAACCAGGGCAAAACTGAAGTTTTAGTTGTCGGTCCTGTGGCTACGAGAGAGAAGTACTTACCAAAACTACAAGCATACTCTTTTAACCCATCTGTACAAGTAAAAAACCTGGGCGTTATCTTTGACCCTGAGCTCAACTTCATCCCACATATTAGATCTACCGTAAAAACAGGTTTCTATCACCTTAAGAACATAGCCAGAGTCCGTCCAGTTCTCTCTCGAGCCAACACGGAGATGCTGATGCAAGCTTTTATTTCCAGTAGAATCGACTACTGTAATGCCCTGCTTTCTGGTTTTCCCAAAGATAGAATCTCGCGACTCCAACTCCTACAGAATTCAGCCGCTCAAGTGCTGACGAAGACCAGAAGGCGGGGTCACATTACACCAGTTTTAAAATCACTGCATTGGCTCCCCATGTGTTTCAGGTTTGATTTTAAGGTTCTTTTAATAGTTTTTAAATGTCTTAACGGTCTTGTGCCTTCTTATCTTTTAGACTTGCTTTTACCTTATGAACCCTCATGGACCCTGAGGTCCTCTGGCACTGGCCTTTTAACAGTTCCAAAAGCTAATACAAAAACTCATGGCGAGGCAACTTTTCAACATTATGCTCCTCGCCTATGGAACAGCCTGCCAGGGAACCTCAGGGCCACAGAGAATGTAGACAATTTTAAAACCAGGCTCAAGACCCACCTCTTTAATTTGGTTTTTAACTAATGCCTCTGTTTTATCCACTCCAAGGTTTTATAGTTATTGTTACGGCTGGGGCCGTTGGCTGTTGTTTTTTTTTTTTTCCTTGTCTCCACCTTCAATCTGGAGCCAACTGGGAACACCTGAATTCAATTCGCCACCTGCCTATAAAAGCCTGGAGCTCCGACCATAAGGAGGAGACTGGGTCCACCGCTACAGTTTACTTTTTGTTTGTCGTAACTTTTGTTATTTATAAGTAATTTTGGCTATGTACAATTTCTTTTTTCTATAATAAATTTCCAGTCTTTTTGCTACAAGCGACCTGCTCTCCACGTTTTCCTTTGCTGTCTCCCGGACCATCTTTTTCTTTCTTTTAATTTTTGTCATGTGTCAGTACCCTAGACCTCCTGGCACGTAACAGTTTGGGGGCTCGTCCATTCCAGTGCCTCTTCTGACTCCAGATTGGGGGCTCGCTCTCGTCGGAGAGACCGTATGGTTGGCGTGTGTGTGAGTATGGTTGTCTGTGTGTGCTCCGGTGTGCTTTGATCTGGGTGTTTTGTGTGACCTACATTGCGCAAGTGTTTTACGTGACTTTCCCAGACTAGATTAGGGGTGTCCAGCTTGGTCGTTTTGCGACCACTCCGTCGGGTACCCATTTTTTTGTTTTAGTTTGTTGTTTTCGGGGCGAATCCCAGGTGGGGTGTATTCTCCGAAGGGGGTAGACGTGCAGAGCTTCGGCTGCTGTGATCTGTCTTTAAAGTGGCCTCGAGCCTGGCAAGTCCCAGAAGATGTGTTAGGGTGAGTTTTTCTGTAGGTAGGACTCTGGGATTGTTCATGTATTGTGCTTTGTGGTAATTTTTGTACGTTCTGATTGATTTCCTGTTCCACTGTGGAGGGTGTGTGGAGCGAGTGTATGTTGGGGTGCGTGCGCGCGCATGAAATTTTCTTTAGGTGCGCGGATGGCTCATTTGTGTCCAGGTGCAACCCAGCTGATTGTGAGTGTGCTCAGCTGTGATCCGGATCAGCGGTGACTTTGTCCGGTGAGTAATGGCTGCATTTGATTTAGTGGAGTTTGTAGCTAATCCTACTTTGACTGTGTTTGATGCCTGTAGGAAAAATGATTTGGTGGAGGTCGCCAGACACTATGGTATTACAGTCTCGACGGCGCTGCGCGTTGGTGAGTTACGCGAAGCAATATTGGCTGTCTTAGTTAATGAGGGTATTATGGATGTGCCCGAGTTGGGTGATTTCGGTGGTGAGTCGACGACAGCGGGAGGTGCAGTGGCGTCCCCGGTGGTTCATCATCTGGAGGCGGCAGTGGATGCGCGGCAGCCCACCGCAAGTGTGCGCACCAGTTCCACGGGTGAGTCGGAGGAAAAGCCTCGAACATCTGCAGATGTAAGTGCAGACTCTTTTCCTAGGGATCCCCGTGTGGACGTGCGTATAGCCCGGCTTAAATCCCAAAAAGAAGAAAGGGATCGGGAGTTTCAGCTCCGACGTGAGCTAGAGTTAAAACGGATTGAATTAGATGCTGCCACCGCCAGGGAGGTGGAATTAAAAAAGTTGGAGGTTGAATCAAAAAAATTGGAGGTCGAATCAGCTCTTCAGATGCGTAAATTAGAGTTGCAAGCGGCCCGAGGTTTAGACACAGAGCAACCTGTCTTGGTTGGGTCCCGTGAGGCATTTGATGTGTCTAAAAATATACAGCTCGTCCCGGTTTTTCGTGAGACAGAGGTAGAGTCTTATTTCGGTGCTTTTGAGCGCATTGCGTCCGCGTTACATTGGCCAGCAGACGTTTGGGCAATTTTACTCCAGTGTAAACTCAGTGGTAAAGCTTTAGAGGCCTGCGCCTCACTGTCTGTGTCTGATAGCTTGAATTATGAGACGTTAAAAGGCGCTATATTACGCGCTTTTGAGCTTGTGCCTTGAGGCTTATAGACAACGTTTTAGGGGGTTAAAGAAGCCATTCAGCCAGAGCTTTGTTGACTTTGCTCGTGAGAAAAGTCTTTTGTTTGACCGATGGTGTGCTGCTAATAAGGTTAACACTTTTGCTGCACTTCGTGAGCTGGTCTTGATTGAAGATTTTAAGAACTGTCTTCCAGAGCGTATTATTGTTTATTTAAATGAACAAAAAAGTTTCAACGCTCCAGCAAGCCGCTGTTGCAGCCGACGAATTCGCTCTTACACATAAAAATGTCTTTAACCGTGAGCCAACGCCTTTGTTGAAAGGTAATGGAAAATCCATTCAGTCTGGTTTAAAGCCTGAGAAGCCGAAACAATGCTTTTACTGCCACAAAACTGGTCACTTAATAGCAGAGTGTGATGAGCTGAAACGCAAGCAACCAGTTGGCTTATCCAAACCGAAAGGTGTTGGACTCGTTAAAACTGTTCCCACTGTGTTAGCTGGTGCTACTGATTCCTGTCAGCCTATTACTCCTGATGACTGTTTTAAACCGTTCATTTTTGAGGCTTTAGTTTCAGTTCCAGGAGAAGCCAAGCGCCAAGTTAAGGTCCTGCGAGATACAGGAGGCTCGCAGTCATTTATTTTGTCCAGTGTGTTGCCTCTCAGTGTTAAAACTGACTGTTGCTTAAGTACCGTTGTAAAAGGCATTGGTTTGAGTTATATACCGGCTCCGTTGCATAACATCCAGGTTGAATCCAAGTTGGTTAGTGGTGTGTTTAAAGTAGCTGTCCGTGACCAATTTCCTATTGATGGGATAGATTTCATTATGGGGAATGACGTTGCAGGTGGGAAAGTGTATCCATCCCCCGAGGTTGTTGACCAGCCTATGTCTGGCTCTGAAACAGATGAATTGGCCATGCAACATCCTGAGGTATTCTCTGTTAGCGTTTTGACTAGAGCTCAGTCTAAAAAGTTAGCTCAGGAAAATGTTGACGTTGATCTGTGTGATTCAGTGCTGGCCCCGGTTTTCTGTGAGGACAGTGCGCCCTCCTCTGGTCACATTAAGAATATCACAAAGGTCAAGGCCAATGGCAAAAAGCCAGAGTCCATCTCCCCACCATCACCTCCACTAAATACTGAGGCTTTGATTGAGGCTCAAAAGTCTGATCTAACCTTGTCAAAATGTTTTTCTGCTTTAGACAGTCCAGATGGAAAGCATTTATTCTTTCTTGAGAAAGGAGTTTTGATGCGCAAATGGGTCCCAAAGTCAGGTAGTCAATCTGGTTCTGATGACTGGTGCACTGTTTTTCAGATTGTGGTTCCAAAAGGCTACAGACAGCATGTTTTATCCATGGCTCATGAACATTTGTGGTCTGGTCACCTTGGTGTCACAAAAACCTATAATAATATTCTACAGCATTTTTTCTGGCCAGGTTTAAAAGGTGATGTAGTCCGCTTCTGTAACACCTGCATGACCTGTCAGGCTGTGGGGAAACCCAATCAAGTGGTTCCACCAGCTCCACTCCGCCCTGTTCCTGCTGTCGGTGAGCCATTTGAACACGTCATTGTTGATTGTGTGGGTCCTTTACCCAAGACTAAATCAGGAAATCAGTTTTTGCTGACTGCCATGTGTGTTTCTTCAAGGTTTCCTGAAGCAATTCCGTTAAGAAAAATTACAGCTCCAGCAATTATTAAGGCATTAACAAAGTTTTTTACAACATTCGGACTTCCTAAAGTTGTACAAACCGATCAGGGTACAAATTTCCTTTCCAAAGCCTTTGAGAAAACATTACAGTCCCTTGGTATAGCTCATGCTGTATCTAGTGCGTATCATCCAGAGTCACAGGGTGCCTTAGAGCGCTGGCATCAGACATTAAAATCCATGTTGAAGAAGTATTGCTTTGACACTGGTAGAGGCTGGGATGAGGGGGTACCATTTGTAGTTTTTGCTATTAGAAATGCTACTCGGGAGTCCATGGGGTTTAGTCCTTCTGAACTAGTGTTTGGGCATAAAATACGGGGTCCACTGAAAGTGCTGAAAGAACGTCTTCTGTCTTTGTCATCCTCCAAAATTAGTGTATCAGAGTTTGTCTCCAGGTGCCAGGAACAGTTACAGCAGGCTACTGTTTTAGCCAAGGAAGCCCTGTCTTCTTCTCAAGCTAATATGAAGGAGCGCTTTGATAAAAAAGCAGTGGTACGTCACTTCAAGCCAGGTGACAAAGTTCTAGTTTTGCTCCCTAGTCTTGGCTCTGCTTTATCAGCCCGTTTCTCTGGCCCTCATGTAGTCGATAGGAAGGTCTCTGACACAGATTACCTCATTCTAACCCCTGAGCGTCGAAGAAAGATCAGGCTGTGTCCTGTTAACATGCTTAAACCCTTCCATGAGAGACATGAATGTCCTGAACAGTCCATGTTAACTGTGTCTCCTATGTTTCCAGTGTGTTCAGATATTCCAGAGGAGGAAGACTTGGTGGAGCCTTGTGCTGCTCATCAGTCTGGTAGGCTGTCTAACACAGAGTTCATGTCTAAAGTAGACTCTCAGCTATCATACTTACCTGTGGAACAGCGTAGTGATATTGTGGCCCTACTACAGTCATACCCCTCACTATTTACTGACATTCCATCTCGTACCAATGTTCTAGAACATGACATTGATGTTGGATCAGCTGCTCCAATTAAACAACATGCTTATCGGTGTCCCATAGACAAGCGTGAGGCTATGAAAAAGGAGGTAAACTATCTGTTAGATAATGGACTAGCTAAACCAAGCCATAGTCCTTGGAGTTCGCCTTGTCTTCTCGCACCAAAATCTGATGGAACACCTCGTTTCTGTACCGACTTTAGGAGAGTTAATGCTGTTACTGTTCCTGATTCATTTCCACTACCACGTATGGAAGATTGTATAGACAGTATTGGTCCTGCAGTGCACATTACTAAATTAGACCTTTTAAAAGGCTACTGGCAGGTTCGATTAACTCTCAGGGCATCTGACATCTCTGCTTTTGTTACCCCAGACCATTTTCTGCAATATACCGTTATGGCATTTGGCATGAGGAATGCCCCTGCCACATTTCAACGCCTTATGCATTCAGTCCTTAGTGATGTTGCCCATTGTAAGGTGTATCTGGATGACATTGTAGTCTATACAGACACTTGGTCAGACCACCTTTCTTCCCTTTGTGAAGTGTTTCAGTGGTTGTCTCGTGCCAATCTTACTCTTAACCTGTCCAAATGTGAGTTTGGAAAAGCCACAGTAACCTATCTGGGTAAGGTTGTTGGTCATGGTAGAGTTCGACCTGTAAACACTAAAGTTGAGGCTGTTTTGTCAAATCCCACTCCAACTACAAGAAGGGAACTGCGTCGTTTTTTGGGTCTGGCAGGTTATTACCGGTGTTTCTGCAGAAACTTTTCTGTTTTGGTTCCTCCCCTTACTGCTCTGTGTAGTCCATCTGTAGCATTTGTCTGGTCTGAAGCTTGTGAGTGTGCTTTTCAAGCTGCGAAGTCGCTGTTGTGTAGTGCTCCTGTACTATCTGCTCCTAACTATTCAAAACCTTTCAGCCTTGAAGTTGATGCTAGTGCCAGTGGAGCAGGTGCTGTCCTTCTACAGGATGATGATGCTGGTGTACCTCATCCAATCTCATACTTCTCAGCTAAGTTTAAAAAGCATCAGCTTAATTATTCAACCATTGAGAAAGAAACTCTAGCTATGCTTTTGGCTCTCCAACACTTCTACGTCTATGTCAGTTCTACTCACAGCCCCGTCTTCATCTTCACAGATCATAACCCTCTTGTGTTTCTGTCCAAAATGTATAACCACAACCAGCGTTTAATGTGCTGGGCATTGATGGTTCAAGGCTACAACCTCATCATCAAGCACAAGAAGGGCAAGGACAACATCGTGGCTGATGCACTGTCCAGAACTGAAGACTGAAGATTACAGAAGATCCGTTATATCCTTTTTCATGTTATGTAGCAACCATTTGGTAACTAATGTAGCTGAGGAAATGTTAGCCTATGTTGTGTATTTTGAGTAATTTAGAGTAACAACATTTTTTTTTGTGCTAAAACTGTTATATTTACTCTTAAGGGGGGAAGTGTTACGGCTGGGGCCTTTGGCTGTTGTTTTTTTTTTTCCTTGTCTCCACCTTCAATCTGGGGCCAACTGGGAACACCTGAATTCAATTCGCCACCTGCCTATAAAAGCCTGGAGCTCCGACCATAAGGAGGAGACTGGGTCCACCGCTGCAGTTTACTTTTTGTTTGTCGTAACTTTTGTTATTTATAATTAATTTTGGCTATGTACAATTTCTTTTTTCTATAATGTGTTTATGTTTATGTTTATGTTTACGCATTTGGCAGACGCTTTTTTCCAAAGCGACTTACAGGGGAAAACCAATTAAATCACTCAATCAATCAAATTTTATTTATATAGCGCCAGATCACAAAAAAGTTATCTCTTGACATTTTATATATAGAGTTGGTCAAAACCAGACTCTAAGTCAATTTACAGAAACCCAACAGAATCCTCCAGGAGCAAACACTTGTGACTGGTGACAGTGGCGAGGAAAAACTTCCCTTTAACAGGCAGAAACCTCGAGCAGACCCAGACTCCTGGAGGATGGCCGTCTGCCTTGACCAGTTGGGGTTAAAGAGAGAGAGTAGAGAAGGGGAAAAAGAGAGAGCGATAGAGATAGAGACTGGGGGAGAGGGGGAGAGGGGGAGAAGGGGGGAGTAGGCGGAGACACATGGAGGCGGTTGAGGATAAGTGAGTGGTGATGATGAGGGCAGGGAAGAGGCCGGACCACCGCAGCAGGTCCAGAGATAATCGTGAAAGAATCTGTGGTTATCCTGGGAAAAACCTTATTAGAATATTTAAAATGGAATGTTTGAAAGTGCTAGGAAAGGAGGTGCTCTCGGAAGAGCTGGGTCTTCAGGAGCTTCTTGAAGATAGGCAGGGATGACTCTGTTCTTGTAGCACTTGGTAGAGCGTTCCACCAACGTGGAACGACCCATGAAAAGAGCCTGGATTGTCTTGTACAAGGTCTGGGGACCACCAGACTACGTTCCCCAGATGAGCGGAGTGGTCGTCGTAATAAATTTCCAGTCTTTTTGCTACAAGCGACCTGCTCTCCACGTTTTCCTTTGCTGTCTCCCAGACCATCTTTTTCTTTCTTTTAATTTTTGTCATGTGTCAGTACCCTAGACCTCCTGGCACGTAACAGTTATATTTTTATACATATATATCGTAGCAGTCACCCCTGCCACTAATCATACACCATACACCACACATTCACTTCTTCCACATGGCAAAAAATAGCCAGGTAGCATTACTATTCATAGCTTGGTGGGTGCACACACTGGGCTACATTTAAACATCTAAGTTAGTCTCCTGTGCTGTTTTTCCCATGAAACTGTACAAAAACACACAAACACAAATAAGTTTGAATTAGGTCTTTAATTATGTTAGATTCTATATTGTGAAATTTTGTTCCTAATTAGGCCCGAGCCGAGTAAAGCCGGTGCAGGGCCTATTGAGTCTGCAGTGGGCGCATGGGGACGAAATCGCCAGTGACGCGGTCGCCTTTCGCCACCGTCGCCACTCTCACACATATTCACGTTCACGGCACTGAGACCTTTCCGACGATGTACATGACATGTGTACAAGTCGCATATTTACACCTGCTCTGAATGAATGGGAGTCAATGGGACACGCCCACTCAGGGTCAGTCACGCGGGTGTAAGTGCACGACACGTGACATCTGACCCCACAGACATGTGGGGGACCTCGAGAGCTTTCAAATACAGTCAAATACGTGGTTGCCACGGTAACGCCTATATTGTTCTTGCTCAAATTATTATTAGGCCCGAGCCGAGTAAAGCCGGCGCAGGGCCTATTGAGTCTGCAGTGGGCGCATGGGGACGAAATCACCAGTGACGCGGTCGCCTTTCGCCACTGTCGCCACTCTCACTCATATTCACATTCACGGCACTGAGACCTTTCCGACGATGTACATGACATGTGCACAAATCGCATATTTACACCTGCTCAGAATGAATGGGAGTCAATGGGACACGCCCACTCGGGGTCAGTCACGTGGGTGTAGGTGCACGACAGGTGACATCTGACCCCACAGACATGTGGGGGAGCTCGAGAGCTTTGACATAAGGCCAAATACGTGGTTGCCATAGAAACGGCTATATTGTTCTTGCTCAGATTCTTATTATTTTTCTTTCTTTCTTTCTTTCTTTCTTTATTTATTTATTTATTTTCTTCTCCTGCTCTTTGAGCTCAATTTTGACCCCCTAAACATTTATGAAAACTCACCAAATTTTGCCGAAAATTCAGGAGTGCGAGAAATTGAATTTACATATAGGTTTCGTAGATGTCGGTTAAAGAAATGTTGTGGCAGCGCCCCCTTGAAAAGTGGAAATGCATTGCGCCAATGGGAGCACGTCCAACATAAAGCTTGTCATAGAGCCACGAAAATCGATACACAGATTCATCATGAGAAGACAAACAAAAAATATTATTATGGCCATGCCCCTAAACCCACCCTTAGTCGGCCATATTGGATTGAAATTTCCAAAATGCTGAGTCAGCGTTTTCGCTGACGTTGTATTTTAACTATCTCCTACTAAGCCGTTAGGCCAAATGAGCTCAAAATCGGTGTACAGTATCTAGACAAGTGGGGCATCAAAAGTTAGCCGAATTTTTTGAATCGGTGTCACCGTTTTTGTGCAACGAGGTTGCAAACTTTGCGAAGTTTTTTCGAAAATTTACCATCACAAAAATTGCTTCAGCTCAGACATACAAACACCGATTTGGCTGAAATTTGACTCAGACGTCCATCTCCCAGGCCTACACCCATTTATTAAAAGAAATTGAAGTTTTGCACTATAGCGCCCCCTACAAATGTACATTTACAAAAATGACATCAGTTCGGACATACGAACACTGATTTGGCTGAAATTTGACTCAGACATCTGTTTCCCAGGCCTACACCTATTTGTCAAAAGAAACTGAAATTTTGCACTACAGCGCCCCCTACAAATTTTTTTTATTTTTTTTATTAAAATTGCTTCAGTTCAGACATACAAACACCGATTTGGCTCAAATTTGACTTAGATGTCTATCTCCCAGGCCTACACCCATTTATCAGAAAAATTTGAAATTTGGTGCCATAGCGCCCCCTACAAATTTACCTTTACGAAAATTACTTCACTTCAGATATACGAACACCAATTTGGCTCAAATTTGAATCAGTTGTCAATCTCCCAGGCCTAAACCCATTTATCAGAAGAAATTGCCATGTCGCTCAGTAGCGCCCCCTACAAATTTACCTTCACGAAAATTGCATTATTTCAGACATACGAACACCGATTTGGCTCAAATTTGACTCAGTGGTACATCTCGCAGGCCTACACCCATTCAACGGAAGAAATTTAATTTTAGCTGCATAGCACCCCCTACAGATTTACTTATACAAAAATGTCCTTACTTCGGACATACGAGCAATGATTTCCCTCAAATTTGAATCAGTTGTCAATCTCCCAGGCCTACACCCATTCATCAGAAGAAACTGAAATTTGGTGCTTGAGCGCCACCTGCTGAACGATGGGCATACTTCCACTGGACGTGCCCTTGGCGAGGGCCTTTAGATGCCGCTTGCGGCTTTAATTATTTTTATTTTTTTAGGCCCGAGCCGAGTAAAGCTGGTGCAGGGCCTATTGAGTCTGCAGTGGGCGCATGGGGACGAAATCGCCAGTGACACGGTCGCCTTTCGCCACTGTCGCCACTCTCACACATATTCACATTCACGGCACTGAGACCTTTCCGACGATGTATATGACATGTGCACAAATCGCATATTTACACCTGCTCAGAATGAATGGGAGTCAATGGGACACGCACACTCAGGGTCAGTCACATGTGTGTAAGTGCACGACAGGTGACATCTGACCCCACACACATGTGGGGGACCTCGAGAACTTTCAAAAAAGGGCAAATACGTGGTTACCATAGAAACGGCTATATTGTTCTTGCTCAGATTATTATTAGGCCCGAGCCGAGTAAAGCCGGCGCAGGGCCTATTGAGTCTGCAGTGGGCGCATGGGGACGAAATCGCCAGTGACGCGGTCGCCTTTCGCCACTGTCACCACTCTCACACATATTCACATTCACGGAACTGAGACCTTTCCGACGATGTACATGACATGTGCACAAATCGCATATTTACACCTGCTCAGAATAAATGGGAGTCAATGGGACACGCCCACTCGGGGTCAGTCACATGTGTGTAAGTGCACGACAGGTGACATCTGACCCCACACACATGTGGGGGACCTCGAGAACTTTCAAAAAAAGGCAAATACGTGGTTGCCATAGAAACGGCTATATTGTTCTTGCTCAGATTATTATTATTATTATTTTTTTTTTTTTTTGTCTTATTTTTCTTTCTCCTGCGCTTTGAGCTCAATTTTGACCCTCTGAACATTTATGAAAACTCACCAAATTTTGCCTGTGTGAGAAATTGAATTTACATATAGGTTTCGTAGATGTCGGTAAAGAAATGTTGCGGCAGCGCCCCCTTGAAAAGTGGAAATGCATTGCGCCAATGGGAGCGCGTCCAACATAAAGTTTGTCATAGAGCCACGAAAATCGGTAGACAGATTCATCATGAGGAGACAAACAAAAAATATAATTATGGCCACGCCCCTAAACCAACCCTTAGTCGGCCATATTGGATTGAAATTTCCAAAATGCTGAGTCAGCGTTTTCGCTGAAGTTGTATTTTAACTATCTCCTACTAAGCCGTTTGGCTGAATGAGCTCAAAATCGGTGTACAGTATCTGGAGAAGTGGGGAATCAAAAGTTAGCTGAATTTTTTGAATCGGCATCACCGTTTTTGTGTGACAAGGTTGCAAACTTTGTGAAGTTTTTTCGAAAATTTACCATCATAAAAATTGCTTCAGCTCAGACATACGAACACCGATTTGGCTGAAATTTGACTCAGATATCTATCTCCAAGGCCTACACCCATTTATTAAAAGAAATTGAAATTTTGCATGATAGCGCCCCCTACAAATGTACATTTACAAAAATGAAATCAGTTCGGACATACGAGCACCAATTTGGGTCAAATTTAACTCAGACATCTGTCTCCCAGGCCTAAACCTATTTGTCAAAAGAAACTGAAATTTTGCACTACAGCGCCCCCTACAAAAATTTTTAATATTTTTTTATTAAAATTTCTTCAGTTCGGACATACGAACACCAATTTGGCTCAAATTACACTCAGACGTCTATATCCCAGGCCTACACCCATTTATCAGAAATATTTGAAATTCGGTGCCATAGCGCCCCCTACAATTTTACTTTTACAAAATTACTTCACGTTAGACATACGAATTCCAGTTTGGCTCAAATTTGAATCAGTGTTCAGTCTCCCAGGCCTACACCCATTAATCAAAAGAAATTGCCACTTCGCTCATTAGCGCTCCCTAATAATTTACCTTCACGAAAATTGCATTAATTCGGACATACGAACACTGATTTAGCTCAAATTTGACTCAGTGGTACATCTCGCAAACCTACACCCATTCAATGGTAGAAATTTATTTTTAGCTGCATAGCGCCCCCTACAGATTTACTTATACAAAACTTTCTTTAGTTCGGACATACAAACAAAGATTTGCCTCAAATTTGAATCAGTTGTCGATCTCCCAGGCCTACACCCATTCATCAGAAGACATTGAAATTTGGTGCTAGAGTGCCACCTGCTGAACGATGGACATACTTCTACTGGACGTGCCCGTGGCGAGGGCCTTTAGATGCCGCTTGCGGCTTTAATTATGTTTTTTCCTTTACTTACCATAATACTTCCTGGTTCTGGGCTGTGGAAAAGGACCTGAAGGGAGCATCAAGCTGCCTTTTATATTGCCTGAGTTAAATGAGGGAAATAGGCTCAGCCTGTCACACTGCACCATACCAGGTTTTTCTGAGAATTAAAGAGAGTGTGTAAATGCTATAAGTAATAAGATGACTCTTTTGATGTGTTTTTAAAAACACATAAATTGTTTTGTGATTTAACTATGGAAAATAATGTACGCAGTGAGATGAAATGGTTAATTAGTGCCAATTACAGATGGTATGGTCCAGTGGGAGGGGCCTAGCCTTTAAATGGAAGGGGTCTGACATTGCTTAGGGCAGTTAGATAAGGGCTGTGGTGCTGTGCAGACCTGTGTTATTTTTTTGTTGTTATTATCATTTTGTGCTTTTTTTCCTTGGATGCACTTAAGGGCAATAAAGCTCTTCACCTTTTTTTTTAATCAAATGGACTTTGTCTTGCTGTTTTTGCTTTAGTTTTAAGACCAAATTAGACTTTTTCCAGGCAGCCTTTTGGCAACCTACCCTCACTTCAGATTGAACTGTGACATTTGGTGGCAGTGGTGGGATGGCGACCCGAAAGATCCCCGGGGGGGCAAAGGAAAATCCATACCAGAAGTGCCACCGCTGAACTAGAGACTGATCCTGATCCTGATCCTGATCCAGAGGGTCCTGAATGGGAAACTGAGGAGGAAGAGGGGGTCCCACAACCCAGCCTCCCTATTCAGAATCATCATTGCAGGAGATGGTTACCATGCTACACCAGTTTATGGGTGCTCAGAGGGACAGAGAGGAAGCGCTCATAGGGGAAATCCGAGACCTACGGACAGCTATCCAAGCTTCCAGTCAACCACCGACACCAAGACCCCGTGACAGTTCCAGACCAGGGAGCGCTGCCTCTCTAGTAGAACTCCCCACTCCGCAGCCACCAGTTCCAGCTCCACGGAAGGACCCCAAGTTGCTTCCCTTCCAGTTTGGTGAGGATATTGAAGATTTCCTCCTCTGCTTTGAGCAGATTGGCAAAACCTGGGGATGGCCAGAGACTGAGTGGGCCTACAGACTTGTGCCTTTACTGACGGGAAAGGCATGGGAGGCCTATTCAGCCATGGATGAAGAGTAGTCTGACTCCTACCCAGACCTTAAACAAGCCCTGCTCGCCAAGTTTGACATTTCTGCAGAGACCTATCGCCAGCACTTCAGGGACCTAGCTGTACCCCAGGGGGAGGCACCAACCGAGACCTACCAACACTTGAAAGGCCTGCATCGTCGTTGGATCAAGCCAGACCAGTGCAGCGTGGAGGACATCGGGGAAACCATCGTGTTGTAGCAGCTGCTGAGAGTATTCCCACATGACATTCGCACATGGGTAAAGGAGCGAGAGCCCACCACTGGCTTAGAACCAGCCAAGCTCGCCACACAGTACATCAGTGCCAGAAGGCCTGGACAGACTCCATGGCGCCAGCCCAATAAAGTTCAAGGGGACAATAGACAAGAAGTTCAGAAGGGTAACTGTGTGATGCAGGGGATTGTGGGGGTCAGTAGAGGAGGTGGGCAGTGGGCTAGTAAGGGGGCTGGGGACACCAGTAGATATGGGCAGCAGGCTAGCAGCACTCGTGGGGAGATAATTTGTTTCTAATGCCAGCAGCCTTGCCATAAGGCCTCAGATTGTCCTCTTAAAAAGCCTAAACTGTCTGGTTACTGCTATGTTCCCCACAGGGAGTTGTCTAGAGAACCAGTTACCAGGTGTTCAGAAGAGGCCTCATTTCATCCAATTACTGTTAATGGGGTAAAGGTGCTGGCTTTGTTAGACAATGGGAGTTCCATGTCACTGATTAAGAGATGCTATTTGACAGACAGTGGTATTGACTATGGAAACAAAGCTGACATTGAATGTGTTCATGGGGACCAGAAATCTTACCCCACTTCTGAGGTTACCATTACTGTAGATGGACAGGCATTTTTGCTACAGGTGGGGGTTATTGACCATTTATCTGTTGATTGTATCCTGGGGAGGGATTTGCCAATTTTGCAAGATATAATTGCTGAAAAACATAAGAAAGCTGAACTGTGTGCTATGGTCACAAGGTCCCAGGTTAAAGCTGGCCTGGAGCCCCTCCCAGGTCTTGATGCTGATCTGTGCGAGGGTGGTTCCAAAGGCCCCAGAAAACCCAGGCGCCAATGTCGCATTGAAAAAATGCAAGGCTCGCCCACCAAGGTAGACACTTATCCTGAGCCTGTGAGTGTGAACTGGGACATACCACATGACATAAGACAATTGCAAATGTCTGATCCTATTGTCTTTCTTGTACAAGCAGGTACAAGATGGGGAGGGGAATGAAGGCTCTGGTGCTAGGTTTATGGTTGAAAATGACATTCTGTATGCAGTGGGTGATGTAGGTAAATGCTTAGTGGTACCAACCAGTTGTAGGCCTCTTGTCTTACATCTGGCACATACAGTATCCTGGGCAGGCCATCTAGGGCTGCAGAAAACGTACATGAGGTTGGGGTCATGGTTTTATTGGCCAACAATGTTTAATGATAAACAGTTCTGCACCATGTGCCCAGAGTGTCAGGTCACCACACACAGTAAATCCAAGCAGGCTCCATTACACCCATTACCTGTCATCAATACCCCTTTCCGCCGGATAGCCATGGATGTGGTTGGTCCTCTGTTGAAGAGCAGTTCCGGTGATCTGTGACTATCCCACACTTTTCCCAGAAGCTTTTCCTCTCAGCAGCATAAAGACATCCAGGATAATTAATGCACTTGTCCAGCTTTTCTCCCATGTAGGAGTGTCAGATGAGATCATCACCGACCAGGCTACTAACGTCACCTCTGGTACAATGAAACAACTGCAGAAGGAGCTGGGCATCAAAGGCATTCGGATGACTCCGTGCCATCCACAGACTGATGGCTTGGTTGAGCAATTCAACCAAACGCTAAAGCAAATGCTATGTAAGTTTGTCTCTGATACTGGCCGTGATTGGGACAAGTGGTTACCATTTGTCTTGTTTGCCTACAGGGAGGTGCCTCAAGCATCAACTGGTTTCTTTCCATTCGAGCTCCTTTATGGATGGCCTGTACAGGGGCCTTTGGATCTTCTGAGGAAGGAGTGGGAGGCAAGCAAGGAACCAGCACCAGAGGGAATCGTGTCCTACGTACTCCAGATGCGTGAACACCTTGAGAAGTACCGTGAAGAGGCCCGGGTTAACCTGGAGAGGGTGCAGCAGGACCAGAAGTGTTGGTATAACAAGAGGGCTCAACAGAGGG
Source organism: Sphaeramia orbicularis (assembly GCF_902148855.1). Lineage (NCBI taxonomy): Eukaryota > Metazoa > Chordata > Actinopteri > Kurtiformes > Apogonidae > Sphaeramia > Sphaeramia orbicularis. Next base: position 40,324,340 of record NC_043975.1, on the reverse strand, counting down.
AGCTGACACCAGGTCAAAAAGTCCTTATCTTACTCCCCACCAGCAAAAACAAACTGTTGGCCAGATGGCAGGGGCCTTATAAGGTGCTGAGGAGGATGGGGCCAGTGACGTATGAGGTGGCTCACTCAGACAAGGGGAAGGCATCCCAGGTCTACCACATCAACCTGCTCAAAGAGTGGAAGGAACGTGAGAGTCCACCTTCCAGAGTGTTGCTAGTGCATCAGGTCAAAGAGGGGGATGGTGAGTATGACTCTAACCTGCACCAACTCCTCCAGCCAAAAAACCCTCACTTGGAGCATCTGCCCTCACAACACCAACAGGAGTTGCATAAGCTGTTCCAGGGGATGCCTAGGTTATTCCGGGAGGGTCCAAGGCAGACATCAATGATCCAACACACCATTCGTCTTCAAAAAGCAGACACCCCTCCCATTCGTCAGAGGCCGTACCGCATTCCAGAACGGTGGGTGGGATCTCTGAAAGATGAGGTCCAGAAGATGCTTGAACACGGGGTGATCGAGCCATCTAAGAGTGAGTGGTCCAGTCCCATGGTGATGGTGCCTAAGAAGGATGGCTCTCAACGGCCCTGCATCGACTTTAGGAAGGTTAATGCAGTATCCTGCTTTGACGCTTACCCCATGCCTCGCATAGACGACCTGGTGGAGCGTGTGGGGACTGCCAAGTACATAACCATGCTGGACCTTTGTAAAGGCTATTGGCAGATTCCACTGGAGGAGAGCTCAAAGCAGTATACCGCCTTCCGTACACCATCAGGACTGTATCAATTTACAGTGATGCCATTTGGATTGCGTGGAGCATCAGCAACATTTCAAAGGCTGATGGATGCTGTCCTCAGAGGCCTTGAATCCTTCAGCGCTGCTTACCTTGATGACATCGTTCATCTTCAGTTATACCTGGGAGGACCATCTCAACACCTGAGCCAAGTCCTAACCTGCATCGAGAAAGCTGGTTTGACCCTCAATGCTCAAAAGTGTGAGTGGGCCAAGGGTGAAGTCCATTATCTGGGGTTCCAGCTTGGAGACGGACATATCTGCCCTCTGGTGGACAAAGTTGAAGCCATCCGTAATGCCCAGCGCCCACGCACCAAGAAACAGGTGAGGTCGTTCGTAGGCCTTGTAGGGTGGTATTCTAACTTTATCCCCCACTACTCCACTCTGGCTACCCCTCTGACTAACCTGACTCGGAAAGGTGAACCCAACCCTGTAAAGTGGTCCCCAGAATGTGAGCAGTCTTTTACGGCTCTCAAGAATGCTGTGCTCTTCACCTGTCCTCTTCAGTCCTGATTTTCAGAAACGCTTTGTGGTACAGACAGATGCTTCAGATGTTGGCACTGGAGTGGTGTTGGCACAAGGAGATGAGGGAGAAGAGAGACCAGTGTTGTATCTCAGCCATAAGTTGGAGCCCCGAGAAACGAGGTACTCAACAGTTGAGAAGGAGGGCCTAGCCATTAAGTGGGCATTGGAAAGTCTGCGTTACTATCTTCTTGGAAGAGAGTTTGACTTGGAAACTGACCACAGGGCTCTGTCTTGGATCAACACAATGAAGGATCACACGATCAATCACACGATGGTATCTTGACCTACAACCCTTCCGTTTCAGAATTAGGCACAAATCCGGCAAGACCAACCTGCTGGCGGATTACCTGTGTCGGCTGACCACCACAAAGGAGCCAGGATAGAGGGGAGGTAATGTGGCAGTCACCCCTGCCACTAATCATACACCGTACACCACACATTCACTTCTTCCATATGGCAAACAATAGCCAGGTAGCATTACTATTCATAGCTTGGTGGGTGCACACACTGGGCTACATTTAAACATCTAAGTTAGTCTCCTGTGCTGTTTTTCCCATGAAATTGCACAAAAACACACAAACACAAATAAGTTTGAATTAGGTCTTTAATTATGTTAGATTCTATATTGTGAAATTTTGTTCCTAATTATGTTTTTTCCTTTACTTACCATAGTGCTTCCTGGTTCTGGGCTGTGGAAAAGGACGCAAAGGGAGCATCAGGCTGCCTTTTATAGTGCCCGAGTTAAACGAGGGAAATAGGCTCAGCCTGTCACACTGCACCATACCAGGTTTTTCTGAGAATTAAAGAGTGTGTAAATGCTATAAGTAATAAGATGACTCTTTTGATGTGTTTTTAAAAACACATAAATTGTTTTGTAATTTAACTATGGAAAAAAATGTACGCAGTGAGATGAAATGGTTAATTAGTGCCAATTATAAATGGTATAGTCCAGTGGGAGGGGCCTAGCCTTTAAATGGAAGGGGTCTGACATTGCTTAAGGCAGTTAGATAAGGGCTGTGGTGCTGTGCAGACCTGTGTTATTTTTTGTTATTATCATTTTGTGCTTTTTTCCTTGGATGCACTTAAGGGCAATAAAGCTCTTCACCTTTTTTTGAATCAAATGGACTTTGTCTTGTTGTTTTTGCTTTAGTTTTAAGACCAAATTAGACTTTTTCCAGGCAGCCTTTTGGCAACCTACCCTCACTTCAGGTCAAAGTGTGACATATATATATATTAAGTTTCTTTTAACCGAGGCTTCTGTTTTACCATTTTAATGTTTAATATTTATATTTATGTCTTACATTTAGATTCTTTTAATCAATTCTTTTTTTTATCTTTTTAATGTTTCTTATCTATATTTTCCAGTGTTTCATCAGAGGGAGCCCTCTGTGCTGGGGGGGCTGTGGACTCTGGTGGCTGTGGCGCCTTCTTTCACTGGGGTCTGCTTCTTTCTGGTGGGTGGGGGTCTCTGCCGCCGCGATGCAGTGGCAGTTGGCCCTCTCCCACTGGTGAGCGGCACTGTGTCGCTAGCGCCTGGTTGCCGGGGTCGGCAGCTGCCTCCTGGTACGGATGGCTCCCTCAGACAGTGCCTCCTCTTTTACTCTTTTACTTTCACTTTTACTTTCTGGTCCTCTCGTGTTAGTCTTTTTAAGTATGTCTGTGCTTGTGGGTGTGCATGTGTGTGTGTAAGTGGTTGGGTGGGTGGGTAGGTGGGGGTTGGTACTGATTTTTAAATTTATATGTAAAGCACTTTGTGCTACACCCTTAATGTATGAAAAGTGCTACATAAATAAAGATTGATTGATGGATTGTCGGCTTACATAAAATAAAAAAAAAAGTCAAGTTATTTAAACATAAATTTGGCCCTCCATTCCTTTTTAAGAAAATGGTCAGTGACCTCAACGTACCAAGTAAACAAGAAAATGTTGAAATTATGTTAAATTGAAACAAGGAAGTACAATGAGTGTGTTTTACTTACAGTGCAAGAAATGAAAAAGTAATTTCGTAGTGGTTTCTCTCTTGCTTTCACAAGCAGAATGTGTGCCGGTATTAAACTGAACTCTGTCAAGCAAAGGAGTATATCTCAAAATAGCTGCCAATCAAACTGAATTCAGCCCTTCGGCTCATCTTCCAATCAGCACTTGGAAGCCTAGTGTCCAGCCCGGCTGAGCTCTGCCCACAGCTCCATTCACCCCCAGAGACACCGAGTGTCCGGGGGCGGGACAACATTGTGACATTTATCCAATTACCGTCCAGGTTTGAGGCAATGAAAAAAACTGTTCCATGATGTCCCATTGAAGTCCATGGATGCCGGGCGTCTACGGGCAAATGCACTGACCATAGATCGTATGAGAACACAGGGCAATTGGACTGTATGAGAAGTGAACAACATCGAGTCCATTGGTCTGTGACAAAGCTGATTCTGAACAAACTCGCCTGTGAGATGAACGTGTTCTAACACATTTGTAGTCAATGAAATGTCAACACAACCGTACATATTTAAAGCTACACGTACTGATGTGGCATTTCTCACAGCACTTAGTAAAAGTTTGAACATGAACAACCCGCCTCTCTCCAAAGCCCCGCCCCCTTCCCTCTGCCTGAGCACTGAGGCTCCTCCTCCTCTCTCCTCCTCTCATCTGATGCGCGATGGAAACAGAGGAGGAAGCAGAGGCGGAGGTCCGGTCCGTTTTGGCGTGTCCGCGGACCCCTCCCTCAGTAATCAGATGCATCATCCACCTGCCGTGGGCCCGCGGCTCCTGTTCCATCAGTAGACCTGGTCTGTGCAGTACTGGGTCAGTGTCTTCACTGCAGTGCCCAGGGGATGGGCGTGCACACTGTGAACACGCGGCCTCCGCGAATTTTCCGTGGACATTTGAGGTTTCATAGTCCATACAATTATCATCTTACATCATCTTACATTGTGTGACACCATGTAATTGCACCTGTATGAGTCCCACCATCATAAAAGCTGAGCTTTATGCAGACCTGTTCAGTCCAGTACAGCTGACTTCCGGACTTTTATCTCCATCCTTCATTCATCAGACTCCCGTTTGTGCCCCTCAGTTGTTGTTTCTGTTCATAAATCCGTTTATTCCCTTCCACATGTGCATGTCAGTTCTATCCAAACACATCCTAGACAGTAGACTGTGGTCAGTGACAGGAGAAGCAGCACCAGTGAAGCGTCAGATTCAGAGGGACACATATCGGATGTGAGACGGCGATAATGGATCGGATGCTGGACGGCCGTAATGGATGATTGACAGGAGGCTCAGTCAGGTTCGGCCAATTATTTTATTTGGACCGACTGAAATGATTGGTCAGACTTTTATCAGAAATATATGAGAATTAAACATTTTTGAGTTTCAATACCTGGTGGATTTCTTTTACATTTTAGTTTGACACACACTTATTAGGAGCATTTTAAGATGACAAAAGAAAAGTGTAAAAATGCCACATCATACGGTATAGCTTTAACCATTTAATTTTCGTAATTTTAGAGGAAGCCAGGCTTCCCTTGCAGTCTATGAGAAATTACCGCTGCAGGACACCTTCTTTGGAACTCCATGGTCCTGCTCCCTGTTTCACTTTCCTACATGAAAAGTAATAAAAATGCAAAAATTAATAACAGAACACGTGATGACAGATTCATATCAGTGTGATGTGATATGTGAAATGTCTTACCTGGGCTGTTGTAAAGACCAGCAGACGATGGCACAAACAACCCGCAGGTTTGGAAAAAGAGGCAAGTCTATCCAGTGCATTTCAGGTGGAAATCACAATACATAAATAACTAGAAGCACTCGGAGAGCGCAGACCTCCGCCAAGGCTGATCAGTCCCCCCCCGCCCCCCGTGGCCCCCCCACCCCCGATCACCACCAAAATTTAATAATTTCTTCCTTATCCCATTTCCAACAAACCCTGAAAATTTCATCCAAATCTGTCCATAACTTTTTGAGTTATGTTGCACACTAACGGACAGACAAACAAACAAACAAACAAACAAACAAACAAACCAACCCTGGCAAAAACATAACCTCCTTGGCAGAGGTAATAAATCAGTGTTCCGCTCACGGCAACAACATGAATACATCCAGTTCTCTGATTTAGGTTTAGTTGACTGTTGACCAGTAAGCATTAGTATTAGGTTAACCTGACTTTTGACTAAACAACTGATGTGCCACTGACTACTGTTACAGCATGTAACAAACTAAACAGTGAATATTTCTGTGATATACATACCATTGGCTTATTCGGCTGTCAAAACTACTGCGACTGTTGTGGTCCTATAGTTTCTTATAATCCTGCATAAGTTTCTTCAGCTTTTCTCATATTTCTTTAGGCTTGTATCTTACATTTGGCTCCGACAGCTTGTTGGCTAATTTTACTCGAACCTCAATCATTTCATGTCTGCGATTCAAAGTCCCTCCGAATTTCCTCCTCCACAAAAATGCTCAAAAGAGCATGGACCTCGTCGTCTGTCCACTTGTCGTAGCTTCTCATTTGGTCCATTTTCTGAAATATCATAATTCAAAGCTTGTGGAAATGAAATAAAGAATGAATGAAATAGTGGCGGGTGAACGGAATGCAGAAACGCTGGGAGTGTAGTCCACCAATCTCCAGCACACAGCCCCGTCCCTAAGAATTCCTGGTAATATGAAAAGTACTACCTCCCTACCAGGAACTTCTTCAGGGAAAGTTTGGGGCTGAGGGGAAGTTTTTTACCTGGGTAATTTAAGTACAAACGCACTGTGTTTTTTCAAAGTTCAGGGTAATGCTTAAAGTTCCTGCAAAAGTTCCTGCAGTGGAAAAGGGCCTGAGGTTCAGAGTAATGCTCAAAGTTCCCGCAAAAGTTCCTGCAGTGGAACAGGGCCTATTGAGTGTAACGCCATCGGAATGCATTCATTTCTATTGCAGCTGATCTAGCAATTCCACTGCTAAGTTTATAAGATATTGTCATCTTTCAAATTATTGAAGGTATTTCCTGTATTAGCTGACATTTATGTTGTAAATTCTGTTTTCTTTGGTATGTATTATATCTTAAACAGCTGTTATGTTTGATTTTCAGCTGCAGCCCTATAGTTAGCTAACTTGAGTTGTCCAGCTGTTGAGATTTAACCACTATAACCACAAATTATGGAGTTTGGTAACATTAGTACAAATGTTGCTCTCAATGGGTTTTATTTTAGTTGTTTTGCTGAACCTGGTGGAGTTTGGTGAAATTTGTCAGCTAAGGTAATGAGCTACTTAGGAAGAGAGATGCTGTAGAGCTAAGCTCTGCCAATATAAGTTCATTAAAGTTATAATAATAATAATAATAATAATAATAATAATAATGTATTAGATTTATATAGCGCTTTTCTATGAACGCATAAAGTGCGTACAGTGGATCCATTATTCATTTGCTCTCACATTCACACTACAGTACATTTGTAGCCACAGCTGCCCTAGGGCAGGCTGATGAAGGCATGGCTGCCAATCCACACCTACGGCCCCTCCGACCACAACCGAACATCATACGCATTCATATACCAGTGTGAGTAGCAGCACTGGAGGCAAGGAGGGTGAAGTGTCTTGCCCAAAGACACAACAGCACATGACTAGGACAGAGCGGGATTCAAAGTGCCAACGCTTCAGTTATTGGACAACCCGCTCTACCATCCATCCATGACCCATGGCCGCTCAAAGTTATTATTAATGAGTAGAATTAGGAGGAGAAACTTCTGTAACTTGACGTTTGTAAGATCCGACTTGTCCTATATGAATTCTGAGTTTTGAGTTTGCTAATGTTGAGTTTTTAATGAATTTAGTGGCTGTGCTAATGTTAACATGCTAAGTTAGCCACTATGCTATCACCAGCTACCACCAACCTTTCCCCCCAAAATTTAAGTTTTCAAAGTAATAAATGCACTCATTTCAGTGGTCAACCCAACTAAAAAGTGTAACACGCAACAATACATACAGTGGTGACACAACAGTTGTGTGTGGTTTATTTTGAGATTTACCAAGCTCACTGCTGTTTTTCCCATTGGAGCGCTCAGTTCATTCGGAACTGTTCAGGCTGACATGAACCATGTGATCACCAGAGCGATGACATCAAAGCATGTTGTAACTCTCTTTATAGGGCTCTGATCTGCATAGCAGGGGTGTCCAGATCTGGTCCTCAATCTTACATGTTTTAGATGTATCCCTCTTCCAGTACACCTGATTCAAATGATGAGCCTACCATCAAGCTCTGCATAAGTTTGATAATGACTGTCAGGTGTGCTGGAAGAGGGAAATATCTAAAATATGCAGGATACCGGCCCTCAAGGACCAGAATTGGACACCCCTGGGCTAAAGCAATCATTTTGACTAGATGTTAACCCGGCCCACAGACTTTGATTGGTGAGGCTGACAGATAAAAGAAATTCATTGTGGCATTCTCGGGCAGACACAATGACATAATTAATTAATAGTGAAATAATTATATATGCTTAAATTGCTATTTTCATTAATTCATGACACATTTAAGTAATTATTTATACATGTATTTATTTATCTAATGTATGTATTTCCAATTTTAACTATTTAATGACTCATTTAATTTTGGCATCCTTGGCGCTCCATAATATTGAAGACATATTGAATAAGTTTTATTTGAAGGTAATTCTAAAGTATCTGATACATGTTATACAAAGTGTCAATTTAATTGCAACTTAATTTTAATGACGACATTTTTGTAATACCAGGTGATGTCATGTATAGAACATGTTTGAACCACAAGAATGTCATTATTAATTCTTTGTAATTGTAGCTATAGCTACACAGTGACTAACAACATATTTTTAAAAAATGCATAATAATTTTTTAATTCAGGTTGAAGATGGTTGCAGCTCCAAAGATCATGACAGGGGGAGAGTGCAGGGAAGTCCCATGATGTACCAGGATGTGCCAGGATGCTACCTTATATAATCCTATTTAAAGACTGTACTAGTGCTTTGTAAATTAATCAGTTAACACCAATAATTGTTGATTGTGAAGTGTTTTTCTCTGTGAACAATATGTGAGTATCTTGACACGTTGGCAGGTGGTTCTTTATAATCATGCATGCCTAAATTTTGGAATAATAAAGGGGCCGTTTTTTAGTCCCAGTCCGTCCCTGGAGGGAAGTCAATGCGCTAGTTAATTCCGAAAGTACTCCATGATGTTATTTTCAGTTTAATGTGTATTTTACTTAAATCACCCGGGGACCATCACTCTCCGAACACAGGGATGAGGCGGTCGCAAGTGCGCGCAAACCCGAGTACTGAGCGCGCGCCACCGTGGACGGATCCGCGCGGAGCTGTGTGCAGATGTGTCGCAGATTTTGTAAAGTCACTGAACGGATGTAGAGATCCAGCACAAGGAAGTCTCTCCGCGGTGAATGGGCCCGTAACTGAGGAAAACAAAGAAGCAGAGCGACGGAGAGGAAGAGGGGGAGACCCGAGGGAGCACTGTCCTAACCGCTTAACGTCGGCGTAGTTTAGCCCGGAGAAAGCTCACTTTGACAGTTAAAAATAACCGGACGCACTGTGTGCACGCAGATGGAGCTGTCAGCGATAGGAGAGCAGGTGTTCGCCGTGGAATCAATCGTCAAGAAGAGAGTTAGAAAGGTAATGCTTGGAAAATTGGGGCCAAATATTACGACTCTTCAGCAGCAGGACGTTGTTAGCATTTTAAAGGAAACAGAGCAAGACGTTTTGGGTGGAGAGGATGCTACTTTGGATGCTAATGTGAGCGTGAGAGATGAAATGGACAGAACTGCGCGTCTAAGCTGGTTATTTAAGGGGGCGGGTTACTGGAGAATGGCCCTTTAACGGAACGTGCGGAGTGTTGTCATCGCACTACGCCATAACATGTCAGGTGTTTGGCTAAATAAGCAGGAGGACATTAACCAAACGCCCTTCTTCAGGCCTCTTTGTTTTCTAATTGGGTTTGGGGGTAAGTTACCATGTGGTGTTAACACCCAGGTAGAAATTTGGCCCCCTTCAAATTACCTTATTTCCATGAATCAATGAACTGAAGCATTTAATATTAATGGACAGTTTAAAGTTTGTGCAGATATTAAAAGTTTGGCAGACATGGTCATGGTCAAGACTCTTTGAATCGCTTTTCTTTAGTTTGTCTTTATTTGTTTTGTGGTTTTTTTTGTTTTTGTTTTTGTTTTTTGGGGTGGGGGGGTGGGGGTTGTTAACCCAGCAGTGTAAAATTTCCAATATACGCTAGTTAGAATACCACAGAATGTTTGACAAACAAACTGAAGGAAATTACTTATAAAGATAATAGTAAAATTAATTATTAAAATCAGAGAGCACTGATATATGCAAAATTCAACTCATACATTTACAATCTATATGTATCCGTTTCAGTAATCAATCAGTCAATCAGATTTTATTTATATAACGTCACATCATAACAAAAGTTATCTCGTGACACTTTACATTTAGAGCTTTTCAAGACCAGACTCTTAAGCCAATTTACAGACACCCAACAGAATCCTCCAGGAGCAAACACTGGCAGAAACCTTGAGTAGACCCCAGCTCTTGGAGGATTGGTTGTCTGCCTTCACCAGTTGGGGTTTAAAAGAGAGGGTTAAAGAAAGACAGAGAGAGAGAGATGGGGAGGGGGGGCATGGATGCACAGCAAACTCAACAATAACTGTTAAAAACTAGAACTGCTGTTACTAGTATAACTACCAAAAAGTAGAACAAATATCCATAACTGTTATCACTACTGCAAGCACAAGTATTAACAGTGGATATACTACTACTGCAGCTGTTAGTACCAATAATAGAATCACAACTGTTTGGATAAATGAATGATGAGGATAATGGACTCAGGAGAGAAGCAGGACCACAGCAGCAGGTCCAAAGATGATCCAAGGAAACCTGTGAGGACATAAAGCACAGAGACTCCATGGAATAAGTGAAGTCAGTAACATGTATTTGCATGAATGTAACATGAATAGAGAAGAGAAGGAGCAGAGAGGAGCTCAGTGTATCATGAGAAGTATCTCAGTAGGCTCAGCCTATAGCAGCTTGATGAATTGTGCCCATCTGTCTTCTTGATCACATTCCAGAGGTTTTCAATGGGGTCTGGAAATTTGGATTAGTCTTTTGACTGATTCCAGAACTATGTTTACTGTAAATACTGAAAAATATGCAGTTTATTGGAATTGATAGTAAATATTTATTGACACAAGCAACAGTATTAACTCAATAGCATTTAACTTTTATCCCCCTCAGAGATGTTGTGTGCAACAAGTCACTTTGCTTGTGTACCACAGTAGCATTTATTCATCAGTCAGCATTAAGAGAAAGTTCTGTAGACTTGTAAATATACAAAGGCCAGTTTTAGAGTAACCACATGTGCCTAGATGCAGTTGTGAAACCACATGATGCACTCACTGGACTCTGTGTTCCACAACCTGTAGACTTTGACTTACTGAGTATGCAGAGGCATATTGAGTTGAACTCAATGCACTAATAATATAGTTTATTTTTTAAATTGTAATTTTTTTTCATTTAAGTTATGTTATCCTCCTTGTATATAATGAGGGGATATAACAGTAAGCATGTCTGTCTGTGTGCAGTAGGCTGCAATTCTGTCTGTTCCATCTATTTAATCTGATTGCCATCAATTTGCTGTGGCCATCGCAGCAATTATGTTTCCCATATGGTGTGGACTGAGTCAAGGTGCCATTTTCTGAAACTACTCGACACTTTTGGTGTTTCTGGATTCAGTGAAACTACATAAAAAATAGATAACAAAAAACACTTTTCAGTTTTGTGGGGGCAAAGGGGATATGCAATCCTCTGATGCTTTTGTTTTGTCAAATATTTATTGGAAAGAGAAGAAAAAAGTTCACAAGTTTACACACAGGATTTTCATGTGGTCCAGTGTCTAAGATTAGGGTGAATTGAGAAGGTTATGACTACAGAAATGAAGTATTGTATGCATAGATTTTTTGTCATAATGGTAACATTTAGTGAAAGCAAGAATTGTTGTGTTGTCCTAACCATAGAATGAGTGGTTTATATCTACTGAGGAGGGTGGTTCTCTTCTTCTCAGAGTCTGCTGTGTTCCACTACCGTGTTTCTACAGAACCACCCCCCCCACCCCCCCGCTCCACATTTGGTTACCTCTGTGTCAGTGCTGTAGAAATGTCTGGCCCAAAAATGGTGCATATTTACATGTAAAAGTACAAGTGATTATTTGACTTGTTTATTGCCCACAAAGTTACATGTCCATGCATGATGTTCTTCCTGTATATGGGGAAGGTGGTGAGTAAAATAATGTCGGGAAGCAGTAGTGACTTCATCCTCTGAGAATATGTTTGAGAGCTTGAAGTTGTTAGCGCATGATGTCACAGAGTTTTTGTGGCTTTACATGGTATAAGAAAGCCTAGTAAGTTATAGTAAATGCTAATCATAGATGTTTTCCAATGGCATGGACAACTTGGATTTAACATCAAGAATTAAAGAATGGAAAGACAGCATGAAATAGATCAAATCAAACCTTAAAGGTACAGTGTGTAACTCCCCTACCCTAGGTGGCACATACCTGAATCATTGCAAAGACAGCACGATTTTTCTGTTCTGGTGTTGCACTTACCTAACAGCTGGCACTTTGGGACAAAAAGCATTGGCTCTATCTTTTGCAATTTTCGAATTCTTTGTTTCTACAACCTGCCAAAATGGTGAGCACCTCAACTTCTGTCATCACTTCCATTGAGCGGCGAGGTAAGTGTAGAAAAATAAAAACATTCATAAACTGAATGTGAAAAAATTCAATCTATCAGTTGTCACGTGGATGTATTAAAAGAACGTGATTTTGGTTATTCTAGTTCTAGCGTTTTTTGTGATAGGATGATTCTGGTCATTCATGTTGCTGTCATAAAACCGGCAGAAATAATATCTCTAAAGTTATGTCCTTTTAGGGATTCAGTGTTTGTACTTATGTCGAGTTTTGTTTTTTTAGAGTAAGTGGATTCCTACGACCAGAGGGAGAGGCGGATGCAGGGGTAGGGGTAGAGGTAGGGGTCAAGGGAGAAGCAGGACTCCAGTTGGGCCAGGAAGGAGACCCATGACAGAGAAGGACAGAATCTTGGAGTTAGAGAGACTTCGGTGCAAAAGAGTGGAGGCTTGTAGAATAATGTCTTACTATGTCTTTGTTTTTTTTTCCACATGCGTATAGGCTGTAAACTATGCAAGTAGGCTTATGGACTACATCACTCACCATTTTGTGCGACTAATTTATGTTGTATATGCCTAAATTTATGTTGTGTATGCCTACATGAAATTGTTACCTATGATCTGCAATGCTGTTTAACCCTTTCATGCACGAATTATGAGAACCTTAATCAAAATTTTTTCCTGAGTGTTTTTATTCCTGTTTAGGCATGAAAAAAACAGTGCAATTGAAAATTTTCTTGTGGGAAAAAAAAAGATAAATAAATAAAATAAAATAAAAAGAATTTTAAAAATGTAAAAAATACATAAAAAAATAATAACACTGAAAAAAATTTCTTATGAACCTATTTTTCATAAAGTGGCAAAAATGTGCACTCAGCTGGACACCACACGTTTAATTTTTGACGCACAGAAACATGTATTGACTGATAAATTGTGTGAAAACTATGGGGAGGATTTGTGATTCTGGGGGTTCATGCTTCGGAGAGAGCTACATAATGATACTAATTCATGTCAGAAAAGATATGGAGTGTCTTAAAACTTTAGTAAAGATATGTCTAAAAAAAAACAAACAAACAAAAACAACAACAACAACGAAAAGAACAACAAAAATCCATGAATATACAAGAGAACAGCTGTAGAATAACTGTCCACTGGAGTGACCACTGCGCATGAAAGAGTTAATTCCTGTACCCTATATATGTAGTTAATATTTCATCAATAAAAGTAAAAGTATTACTTGAGTCATTATTTACACAAAGATAATAATATCTATTTTGTAAATAGTGACTCAAGTAATACTTTAAATCTGTTCTCACTAGAGTGCAGTTTGAGTTAATATTGTTTTTGCACAATTGTCAATCATCTTCTAATACCTACAATCATTTTGCCATAGTAAAAACTAATATCTTTCAATTTAAACTTGTATTTGTCTATCCAATAAGGGAAATAAGGGAGATGCCCCTGGAGGAGCTTCTGGAACGGTCAATCTCCATGGTGGAGAGACAACCTGGACTCATGTTTGATTTAATGGAGTCACACCGTCAAAGACGGGGAATCCCTCAGACCACCAACCAGGGATTACCTTGGTGCACCTGTGGCAACTGTCAAGAAATGTCCATAAATGTGGAAAACGTATGTTGTGGCCAAGAACCATCCAACTGTATTACCACCTTACCTCATTTCTCCCTCTACTGCCTAGATGAGGGCCACTTTCGTCTCCATCGACAATACAGGGAGGATGTCACTCTACTGGGCCAAGCCCCTCAGCCCTGAGATGACAACAGGGAATACAGATTTGCTGCCTTCACACATTTTATATTCCAGCAACATGGATGACTTGGTCAGGGAAACAGGAGGGTGATTTCCCAGCTTCTGTGTGACCCACATCAGAAACAAATTTCCTGACCCCCATGGACAGTACACAGGTTATAAACCTAGAGTATAAAGTTTGTACATTTTTGTATATAGTTTCTCATATTTATATTCAGTTGTAGATATATTGTAAGATTTTTTTTTTTTTTTTTTAAGTTTTCACAGGTTTGTGTATTTTGGGGTATTTATCTATTAAAACTGTTGTGTGCTATTGTTTCAACAGTTGATTCATTTGTCATAAAGTTTAACAATGTATAAAATTTCCAAAAAGGCAGAATGAGCCACAATTTTAATGTCAAAATCAGTAAAAGGTCACAGTAAGTAAATATTTACTTTATAAGTACAAATATGTACAACAACAAAAATTAACACGAGGTAGCCAGATGGTTAATTACTCTAAATCAGCAGTCTGGAAGGAAGTCCCTATAAAAGACAGAGTAGAAATATACAGATACGTACGAGGGCTGTTCAATAAGTTCATGGCCTCACCCAGAACAGAACAACACAGACTGATAATTTATATTTTATTTTTCAACATAATCTCCATTTACAGCAATGCACTTGGTCCATCGATGTTCAAGCATCACTATCCCATCACCATTGACACGGACCAATGCATTTGATTTTTACTCAGTATTTCTGGGTGAGGCCATGAACTTATTGAACAGCCCTCGTAGGTGTCATGCCATGCAGGAAAACTGTCTTGGGTCTCACAGGTTAAACATACAGTGGACCCATGGGCTGCATATTCAACATTTTCAGATACAAGCAACTAAAATGAAATCTTCATTCAGGCAACCTGTATGTTCTAAGAAATGTGATCAAGTCGAAGAAACCACACACATAGATGAGAAAAATGGGGGAGGACATGAAAACACTAGTCTGTCTCCAGCACCAAGTCTTACCATTATCAGACCATGCATTGTAGCACTGAGAGTAACAAACAACTCAATCCTGAGCACTTTTCCACAGTGTCACCCTGATATACAGATGATAGTAATCTTCAAATGAAAAATCGCAATACAAATTGAAATACAATGTGGAATTACCTGTTCAGGAGAAAGCATGCTACTTTGGCTCACTTAGGCTTTTGTCCACCATCATCTTTTTCCATATGAGCAACACCGATATTCACCCAATTTTTCTGTCGCCGTCGTTCACAAAGTTTAGTAGTGTCATCGCATTTTCTTTTCTTCATGACTTGAACCACGTATGTGTGATCCGCCATCTTCCACTACTTTCACACAGCTTACTAGTTTTCAGTAAGACTTCACTCTTATTCAGTTTTTTGTGTCAAGGGACGATTTGAGTCTCCGGACAATGTGAGTCACACATGTGTCGAAGCATTTGTCTCTGTCGGCCATCTTTTACAACTCGCTGCGGCAGCCTCGCTAGAACAAATTACTGTTGTATGAGTCAAATTATGTGAAAGTACAGAGACTTAACTTTACCTTCAAGGAGTATCTTTCTAGCGATCAGAAGTGATTTTGAGAGTCAATTTATATGTCTACATTCAGTTTCTTTCACAGCTGAGAGCCTATCCAGCTGACAAACATTTTGATCTATATCTGGGGGAAATTGAGCGGTGGAGGGTAATCATGACTCTATGCCAATGACTGTCCTAGTGACGTTGCTGTAGTGAGTCGTAAAAGATGGCTGACAGAGATAAATGCTTCTACACAATCGTGATTCACATCATCCAGAGACTCAAATTGCCCCCTGACATTTGGATTTCTTCTTCTTTTTCTTTTTCTTCTTCTTCTTCTTCTGCATTGGCAGTTGGCAAGCAATGAATAGTGTGCGTTGGATTTCTTTTGTAGCACCACCCTTTTCTACTGCCAGCTGCCTTTACAACCAATGGAGAAGCCCGCCTTATTCTAGAGGCGACTACTTCAGTTTTTGTCCTCTGTAGCTTCATGCAGGGAAAAAAATAGCATTGATAAGGGTGGCACCCAGCAAGCAGTACCCATGCTATGTATATTTAAACAGGTTTTTCTAGGCTAAATGTAATTGAACAAATTGTTTTGTTTTTTTTCCCCCACATTTTCTTTATTTCATTTTGGCATGGGCTTTATCACATGAAAACACCTGAAATGTTTTTTTTTTTTTCCATTAATACACTTCTTACACACCCACACATACAAAAAACATTCACATACATAATAAGAAAAAAAAAGAAGGGGGTCACATAAAAGGGAGAGGAAGGTGGCCACTGAGCATCAAATTGTCCTTGTATTATAGCCATAATGGATCGCTGACTCATGTATGAATATAGCTTTCCTCTACTTACTCTAAGGGTAATGTAATGTGGGCCTGGACGTACTCCAGAAAACGTCCCCATATGCTATTTTATATATACAGGGTGTCCCATAAGTCTCCATACATAGGAAAAATAAATGTTTCTTGACATAAACCATTTTTATTTATCTAGTATGCTCTATATGACTGCCATTTTGTCGGGAACACATTTCAATGCGTGTCCTCCACTGCTGAAGAACTATAAAGAAGAAATATAAAGAAATACATTTTAGAACCATATGTATTATGTCTCCTATGTATGGAGACTTATGGGACACCCTGTATATATATATATATATATATATATATATATATATATGTGTAATTTCCAACTGATCCTTTAACAGAATATCTAATTTTCTCAAGTTGGAGGAAGTAAAGTACATCTTTGACCCAGTGTATAAATGATGGAGGTTTGCTGTCTTTCCATCTGATCAAAATCAGGTGCCTTGCAAGGAGTGTAAGGAATGCAATACAATTAGACTCCTCCCTACTTAGGCCTAAGTGGTTAGATGTCACGCCAAACAGCCCAGTCAGTGAGCATGGTGAGATTGGCTTTTCCAGGAAGCCTAAGATTGTGTTAAAGATGGGTGACCAACAATAGTCTAACTTTGGGCATGACCAAGAGCATATGTGTGTGTGTGTGTGTGTCAGTGGCAACTGTTCATCTTTCAGAGAGGGGAAGCTCGTTATCGGCTTACATCAAAAAAAATTGTCAAGTTATTTAAACATAAATTCGGCCCTCCATTCCTTGTGATTTGTATATTTGTGTATTTACGGTGCAAGAAATGAACAAGTAATTTCGTAGTGGTTTCTCTCTTGATTTCACAAGCAGAATGCGTGACGGTAGTAAACTGAACTCTGTCAAGTGAAGGAGTATATCTCAAAATAGCTGTCAATCAAACCAGATTCAGCCTTTCAACTGATTCTCCAATCAGCACATGGAAGCCCAGCGTCCAGCCCAGCTGAGGTCCACCCACAGCTCCATTCACCCCTAGAGATGCCGAGCATCCGGGGGCAGGACAACATCGTGGCATTTATCCAATTACCTGTGGAGGACTGAACCTGCCAAATTTAAAAAAATATATACAGAAATATAAAAATGGCTTGATAAGTTCATTTCCATACCATTTATTTATCTATTTTGTCCTTATTTACATTTTTCCTTAAAAATAGAGGAAGATAATGCAAAAGGGGGAAAACTGAAGAGGTAAATATACCTCCTTTTGCATTTTCTTCCTCTATTTCTCCAAGCCTATTTATTTCTGCTCAACCTTTTTCCATTTCTTTATGCATTTATGCCTCTTTAGGGAAATGAAGGGGGCAGTCTTTAAAGGCGTGTCCTTAGGTCAGTTCTTCTCCTATTGGTCAATGTGTATTTGGCTGCTGTGCTATCGGTGCTGAATAGACCAGGGGTCCGTTTCACAAAGCGGGTTCAACAAACTCTGAGTCTGACCCTGAACTCTGAGTTGATCTAGTCTGAGATTGGAAACTCTGAGTTTTTGGATCCAGAACAGCTGATTTGAGTTAGTTTGATCAACTCGGAGTAGTTTCACCTGGAGTTAAGTGCGTGCATCACAACTATAAAAAGACAGCATCAATGAAGCCCTGAGTTGACGAGTCAATACATTTACAGGGAGAAACTGCTTGAATGGTAGAATATTAATTCATTTCATATAGGTGCAATCCTGCGGGGGAGAAGCGCACTTGGCAGCAGCAGAAGGGTCTCGACATCTTCCACTGGTCAGACCGGACACAGTGAGATGGATGTTCTGTAAACACCAGAGGTTGATTCTGTGGAATTCATGTGCAACTGTATCATGTAATGTCCTCCTTATGTAAAGGGAATACTGACGAAAATGTAAATAGAAAGCAATGCAGAAATAAATAGGTGACGCAGAAATAAGTAGAGGAAGAAAATGTAAAAAGAAAGTAATGCAGAAATAAATAGGTGATGCAGAAATAAATAGAGGAAGAAAATGCAAAAGGGGGAAAATGTAAATAGAAAGCAACGCAGAATAAAAATTAAATAAGGAAAATATAAATAAGGACAAAATAGATAAATAAATGGTAAGGAAATGAACTTATCAAGCCATTTTTATATTTCTGTATATATTTTTTAATTTGGCAGGTTCAGTCCTCCATAATTACTGTCCAGTTTTGAGGCAATGAAAGAAACTGTTCCATGAAGTCCCATTGAAGTGCATGGATGCTGAGCGTCTACAGGCAAATGCACTGATCATAGATTGTATGAGAAAACAGCGCAACGGGAATGTATGAGAAGTTAACAACATCGAGTCCATTGATTTGTGATAAAGCTGATTCTGAACGAACTCGTCTTTGAGATGAACGTGTTCTAACACGTGTGGTCAATGAAATGTCAACACAACCGTACATGTCTGACCATTTAATTTTCATAATTTTAGGGGAACCCGAGCTGCCCTTGCAGTCTTGGAGAAATCGCCTCTGGTGTGTGTGTGTGTGTGTGTGTGTGTGCGTGTGCGTGTGTGTGTCTGTGAGATATACTGGGTTGTGTTGGCATCTGTCACATGATGGATCTACATCAGGAAACCGTTTGGATAATCTGAGTTTTGTCCAGTGTTTACTGTATAATCTTGAATTGAACCAACCAACCCGTGTCTTGCACAAATTGATGATTTGTGTACCCTGTTCAAAGCAGCCTCCCAACATTCCTCTGAAATGGACTCCCCAAGCTCACTTTCCCACTGTGCTTTAATGTCAGAAAAAAATGAAGATGAGGAAAGTGCCATGAGTGCACTGTAACAAGCTGATATGATGCCCTTGAATGATAAAGGCTTGGCTAATAAATGGTCATGGGGGCTTGTGCTGGCTGATTTGGAAATACAGAGGAAATATGCCTTGCAAAGTTGCGAATTTGTGGATATCGGAAGAAGTGTGTCCTAGGAATATTTATTTATTTATTAGGATCCCCATTAGCTGATGCAGGACATCAGCAACTCTTCCTGGGGTCCTCACACAGATATTGAAAGGTGACAAATGTCCTATTATGATACAAATCCTGGAATTTCTTGATACCTGCACTGCCCCACATAAAGGCTTTATCCATTATGGAAGTTTCAAAGAAGTGATTGGAATGAACAGGGGATTGAAAAGAAAATGTTTGTCAACTGAAGTGTTTCCTTATTTGAGTCCATACTTTCAAAGAAGTCTTCACTATCAAATTAGTTGTGTGGGCTGTGAATGATAAGGGGAGAGGTGCATATACAAGGGCTGCTAAGGAGGACGTTTTACATGAGCTAGCTTCAATGGACACCCATGAAAGGGCATGTGCACCAGGGTCTTCATAAAGCCAGTGCAGTATGGTTTGGAAGTTACACACCTAGTAACAGGACTGAAAATCTGGGAGGGCCATGCCACCAACACATTTGGGCCATATAAGAAAACTTTTCCTTGCCCTGGCAGGTTTGTGATTCCAAACGAATGCAGAAAGGATTCTGTCTAGTTTTTTTAAAAAAGGAAATTGGGATGAAGACAGGGATGCTTTGAAAAAGGTATGTAAATTTGGGGAGGATTGTCATTTTTATTGCATTAATTCATCCTGCTACAGACAGTGGAAGTTGGGTCCAACATTTTAAGAGCTGTTCAGCGTTTGACATCAGAGGACTAAAGTTCTCTTTGAAAAGTTTTGAAAAGCTATCAGGTACTGTAACTCCAAGGTAGGTGCATTTGGAGGAAACTTTGAAAGGCAATGTATCAAATACTAAAGAACGTGCTGCGTCCTTGACTGGAAATATCTCACTCTTCGAAATATTAATTTTATGTCCAGAGAGCTACTACACCTTTCTAGAATATTTAGGGTTGATGGTAAGGAGTTGTTTGGGTCAGATAGGTACATCAATAAGTCATCCGCATATAGGGAGACCCTATGTTTTTTATTCCCCCTGAAAATCCCAGTCGGACTGACGTAGTGCCAATGCTAAGGGTTCAATTGCAATCAACAGGGAAGAGAGAGGACACCTCTGTTGAGTGCCACGGGAGACTGGGAAGGGCTCAGATGAAATGTTGTTTGTACATACTGAGGACACTGGTTCTGCATACAGCAGTCTCACCCTTGATATAAACTTGGGCCCAAAGCCAAACCTTTCCAGTGTATAAAATAAATAGCTCCACTCCACTCTATCTAATGCCTTCTCGGCATCTAAAGAAACTACAGTCTCCAGTGTTGTGGACTTTGAAGGGTGGTAGATTATGTTTTGAAAAGCCAATATATGTTAAAAAATGAGAATCGGTCCAATTACCGTACTTTCCGGGCTATAAGGCGCACCGGAATATAAGCCGCATCTGACTATAAGCTGCGGCTGACTTTAAGTCATACCTGACCATAAACCGCAGGTGTCCACGTTGTCACATGAGATATTTACACAGAAAGATGGTAAACAGAAAGATTATGTAAATATTTATTTCCATACCTTAACTGCTTTTTTCCAAACAGTGTCTGTAACATGGCAGTAAAACAGCAGGAACACGGCTGGTTCAAAAACCCAGAAAAGTCATTGATCTCTATCTTCACCTTCCTTCTGCTCATTAAAACCACTGCAGTCGTCTTCTTCAGTGTTCTTCAGTTGAACAGCCTCAGAAAGGCTCCGTCACACACCTTCTACATCTCTCCTCTGTTGTTGCTCAATGGCACTTCCGTGTTGCAGCTCTATTTTCTTCTTGGACAGACACATCGATTGCTTTTAACTTAAAAGCTGCAAAATATGCATTTCTTTGTGTATTTTCCATGATGAAGGTTTGTGCATGACACGCAAAATGATTGGTAAACATTACACTTAAAACTTCTCCTCTTCGCACCACCTGTCTATCTCGCTTTTGTGCTTCCTGCTAGAGCACCCCTTGGTGGCCATTTGCCATAAATCTATACTCGAGCTGCATCACTCTATAAGCCGCAGGGTTCAAAACGAGAAAAAAGTAGCGGCTTATAGTCTGGAAAGTATGGTATGTCTGGAGCAGGGACGTGTACACGTAGACCTGAGGTGTCCCTCAAGACCTGCCCCTCTGGCCTCAGTGCCCTTCTGGCGATCGCTTTTTTTGTTTGTTGTTTTTTGTTTTTTTGTTTTTTTGTTTGTTGTTTTGTCTGTGAGAAAGAGTACTTTTGAATGAAGAAACATTGTACAAACAGTTGAGCGTTTGGTCATAAAAATGAAAAGAAGTTATGTAATAGACATTATGTATTATTTGGAATAGGGGTTTTATTTTGAAAAAATGTAGTCCGTGTACTTTGTAATGTGTGCAAAATGTCCAATATCCACAATACAACGCAGCAAAACCTGTTTTAAAATGTGAGGGGGAAAGAAAAAAAAAAAAAAAAAAAAAAGTCACTACCCTGGGTTTCAACCCACACCTCCCACATAGTAGATCACTGCTCTAACCACTGGTCTATTGTCAGACACAAAGTGGAATGCACTGGTAATCCTTATATACAGATTTTGTCATTGTGAGAAGTGAAACTAAACATACTCTTCAAAAAATCGCGATTATTCCATAACCGTAGGTCGGATCTGAAAAATTCGTTTAATTTTGGATTCTGCAGACTTGTGGGAATTTAATGAGGTATAACTTTTTTGTCAAAAGCCTGAAATGAATAAGCAGTAATTGCAGAAACGTAGAGTAACTTTCAAAGGCAGATTGCCAACTTCCTGTTGGAGTTAGCTCATGAGTGTCAGTGTATGATTTGTCGGGCTCAATCAGACCAACATTTTGGCATTTGTTTCATGTTTCTGTGACATTCCTACTGGCCGCTAGGGCAGATTTTGTGTGTTTTTTAGTACAAAGGTGGTGCTACAGAGTCCATTTTGGCACCCAAGGGGTTAATTTTGATATTGAATCAAAGTGTTCATCAGCCATGACATACATGGCAAATTTGGTGAGTTTTGGAGCATGTTAAGGGGGTCAAATGGCAGTCTAAAGTGGAAAAAGTATGAAAATAAACAAATTGTTATAAATCAATAACCGTACATCCTATCTCAAAAATTTTTGCATGTGAGAGTTGTGCTGAGTCCCAGGAATGGATAGATATGTCACATGTGGCGAAAAACTCCAAAGTGAAAAATGAGTTCCAAACATCGCAACTTTGTGGACTTCTAAAAAAAAAAACTAAGACAGTTATGGATAAAGTACATGATCAGTTTTTTGAGGAGGGTTCACTCTATCTTTTGGTGCTATTTAGCAGTCAACACGACAAACGGTGTCATCAGAGTTAGTTTTAAAAATCTTATTTTGAAAGGCATATTGCGAACTTCCTGTTGGAGCTAGCTCATAGGTGTCAGCGCGTGATTTGTTGGGCTCGATTAAGCGAAAGTTTTGGCGTTGGTTTCGTGTGTCTACGACATTCCTACTGGAAGTTTGCAATTTGAGCATTTTATTTTGAAAGGCAAATTCTGAACTTCCTGTTGGAGTTAGGTCATGATGATCAGTGTATGATTTTTCGGGCTTGATGAGAGGAAAATTTTGGCGTTGGTTTTATGTTTCTACAACATTCCTACTTGCCGCTAGGGCCGTTTTTGTGTATCTAGGGGGCACTAGAGAGCTCATTTTGGCACCTATGGGGTTAATTTTTACATTTTAGAAAATTTTTTGCCAGACCTGACGTGTGCCAAATTTGGTGAGTTTTCGAGCATGTTCAGGGGGTCAAAATCCAGGTGAAAATGGTGTCTGAGTAATAATAATATAATTAAAGCTACAAGCAGCATTGGGCGGGACCTCGCACCGGGCTTTCCGCCTCCCCCGCGATCCGCCTCCCGTGACCGTCGACACCTCAGCTCCTCTCACACCTCTCCGTCCCCATACCAGTTCCCACCCTTTAGTGTCTGTCCTCCTTACATCTGTACAGAACACCAGCGACCCTCTGCTGAAACCACCATCACCTTTAAAAGGAGACTTTTATTTTGGAAACCCTAATGTGTGTATGTGCATTTGTTTTGTATGTGAGAGAAAGAATCAGTTTGAAAAATGAACTGAAATTGTGTGAATAATTGAGCATGAAAGTGATGATTTCTCACATTAAAGGCTTTTATTTTGGAAAAACCCTATTGTGTGAGCATGTGTGTCTGTGAGAAAGAGTACTTTTGAATGAAGAAACATTGTACAAACAGTTGAGCGTTTGGTCATAAAAATGAAAAGAAGTTATGTAATAGACATTATGTATTATTTTTAATAGGGGTTTTATTTTGAAAAAATGTACTCCGTGTACTTTTGAATGTGTGCAAAATTTCCAATATCCACAGTACAATACAGCAAAACCTGTTTATAAAAAAAAAAAAAAAAAAAAATTGTGTTGCCTTGGATTTGAACCAGGGTCCGTCTGCTTTATAGGCAGCTACATGAACCACTGTACTACAGAGACACATATGGAAACATGCTCCAGCAAGATTTTCATAGGGACTTTTTCATTGTGAAAAGTGAAACTGAACATAGTCTTGAAAAAATCGACATTATTCCATAACCGTAGGTCGTATCTGAAAAATTCTTTCACTTTTGGATTCTGCAGACTTGTGGAAATTTAATGAGATATAACTTTTTATTCAAAAGTCTAAAATGAAAAAGCAGTAATTGCAGAAACGTAGAGTAACTTTCAAAGGCAGATTGCCAACTTCCTGTTGGACTTAGTTCATGAGTGTCAGTGTATGATTTGTCGGGCTCAATCGGACCAACATTTGGGCATTTGTTTCATGTTTCTGTGACATTCCTACTGGCCGCTAGGGAAGATTTTATGTGTTTTTTAGTACAAAGGTGGCGCTACAGAGTCCATTTTGGCACCCAAGGGGTTAATTTTGATATTGAATGAAAGTGTTCACCAGCCATGACATTACATGGCAAATTTGGTGAGTTTTGGAGCATGTTAAGGGGGTCAAAATCCAGTTTAAAATGACGATAGTATAATAATAAAAAACGAACGAATAACAATAGGGCCTTGCTTGCAGGCAAGGCCCTCTCACTGTGTGAGAGGGCCTTACCTTTCGGCTCGGTCCCTAATTAAAGCTGCAAGCAGCATTGGGCGGGACCTCGCACCGGGCGATCCGCCTCCGCCGCTATCCACCTCCCGTTACTGCCGACACCTCAGCTCCACTCACACCTCTCCGTCCAGATACCAGTTCCCACCCTTTAGTGTCTGTCCTCCTTACATCTGTACAGAACACCAGCGAC
This sequence comes from Sphaeramia orbicularis, assembly GCF_902148855.1. Lineage (NCBI taxonomy): Eukaryota > Metazoa > Chordata > Actinopteri > Kurtiformes > Apogonidae > Sphaeramia > Sphaeramia orbicularis. Next base: position 40,299,955 of record NC_043975.1, on the reverse strand, counting down.
CCTCTGCTGAAACCACTATCACTTTTAAATCAGACTTTTATTTTGGAATCCCTACTTTGTGTATGTGCATTTGTTTTGTATGTGAGAGAAAGAATCAGTTTGAAAAATGAATTGAAATTGTATGAATAACTCAGCATAAAAGTGCTGATTTATCACATTTAAGGCTATTATTTTGGAAAAACGCTATTGTGTGAGCATTTGTGTCTCTGAGAAACAGTACTTTTGAATGAAGGAACATTGTACAAACAGTTGAGTGTTTGGTCATAAAAATGAAAAGACGTTATATAATAGACATTATGTATTAGTTTTAATTGTGTTTTTTTTTTTTTTTTGAAATGTACTCCGTGCACTTTACAATGTGTGCAAAATGTCCAATATCCACAATATAATGCAGCAAAACTTGTTTTAAAATGTGAGGGGTAAAGAAAAAAAAAACTTGCACCGGGCGATCCGCCTCCCGCGTGATCCGCCAACCCCGCGATCAGCCTCTCATGACCGTCGAAACCTCAGCTCCACTCACACCTCTCCGTCCCCATACCAGTTCCCACGCTTTAGTGTCCGTCCTCCTTACATCTCTACAGAACACCAGCGACCCTCTGCTGAAACCACCATCACCTTTAAATGAGACTTTTATTTTGGAAACCTTACTGTGTGTATGTGCATTTGTTTTGTATGTGAGAAAAAGAATCAGTTTGAAAAATGAATTGAAATTGTATGAATAACTCAGCATAAAAGTGCTGATTTATCACATTTAAGGCTATTATTTTGGAAAAACCCTATTGTGTGACCATGTGTGTCTGTGAGAAAGAGTACTTTTGAATGAAGAAACATTGTACAAACAACTGAGCGTTTGGTCATAAAAAGGAAAAGAAGTTATTTACTAGACATTATTTTTTTTATTTGTAATAAGCCTTTATTTAGAAAAAATATACTCCGTGTACGTCGTAATGTTTGGAAAATGGCCAATATCCACAATACAATGCAGCAAAACCTGTTTAAAAATGTGAGGGGGGGAGAGATGAAAAAAAAATAAATAAAAAATGTCATTGCCTGGCTTGAACCCAGGATTCCTACACCATACACCAATGTGCTAACCACTGGCCTACTGTAACACACCTACTGAGTTGCACTGGTAAGCATTATATAGGGCTTTTGTCATTATGAAAAGTGAAAGTAAACATAGTCTTCAAAAAATTGCGATTATTCCATAACGGTAGGCCGTATCTGAAAACTTCTTTCACTTTTGGATTCTGCAGACTTGTGGGAATTTAATGAGGTATAACTTTTTTGTCAAAAGCCTGAAATGAATGAGCAGTAATTACAGAAACATAGAGTAACTTTCAAAGGCAGATTGCCAACTTCCTGTTGGAGTTAGCTCATGAGTGTCATTTTATGATTTGTCGGCTCAATCAGACCAACATTTTGGCAATTGTTTCATGTTTCTGTGACATTCCTACTGGCCGCTAGGGCAGATTTTGTGTGTTTTTTAGTACATAGGTGGCGCTACAGAGTCCATTTTGGCACCCAAGGGGTTAATTTTGATATTGAATCAAAGAGTTCACCAGCCATGACATCCATGGTAAATTTGGTGAGTTTTGGAGCATGTTAAGGGGGTCAAATGGCAGTCTGAAGTGGAAAAAGTATGAAAATAAACAAATTGTTATAAATGAATAACCGTACATCCTATCTCAAAAATGTTTGCATGTGAGAGTTCTGCTGAGTCCCATGAACAGATATATATGTCACATGTGGGGAAAAACTCCAAAGTGAAAAATGAGTTCCAAACATCGCAACTTTGCGGGCTTCTAAAAAAAAAAACTAAGACAGTTAAGACTAAGTTACGAGATCACTTTTTTGAGGAGGGTTCATTCTATCTTTTGGTGCTATTTAGAAGTCAATACAACATACGGTGTCATCGGAGTTAGTTTTAAAAATGTTATTTTGAAAGGCATATTGCGAACTTCCTGTTGGAGATAGCTCATGGGTATCAGTGCGTGATTTGTTTGGCTTGACTGAACGAAGGTTTTGGCATTGGTTTTGTGTGTGTACGACATTCCTACTGGAAGTTTTCAATTTGAGCATTTTATTTTGAAAGGCAAATTCTGAACTTCCTGTTGGAGTTAGGTCATGAGTGTCAGTGCGTAATTTGTCGGGCTTGGTGAGACGAAAATTTTGGCATTTGTTTCATGTTTCTACAACATTCCTACTGGGTGCTAGGGCCAATTTTGTGTATCTAGGGGGTGCTAGAGAGCTCATTTTGGCACCTATGGGTATAATTGTTACATTTCATCAAATTTTTCGCCAGACCTGACATGTGTGCCAAATTTGGTGAGTTTTTGAGCATGTTTAGGGGGTCAAAATCCAGTTTAGAGTGACGATAGTATAATAATAAAAAATGAACAAATAACAATAGGGCCTTGCTTGCAGGCAAGGCCTCTCACTGTGTGAGAGGGCCTTACCTTTCGGCTCGGTCCCTAAAAACAAACGAAAAACAATAGGGCCTTACTTGCAGGCAAGGTCTCTCACTGTGTGAGAGGGCCTTACCTTTCGGCTCGGTCCCTAATAATATAAAAACGAACGAATAACAATAAGGCCTTGCTTGCAGGCAAGGCCTCTCACTGTGTGAGAGGGCCTTACCTTTTGGCTCGGTCCCTAAAAACAAACGAAAAACAATAGGGCCTTACTTGCAGGCAAGGTCTCTCACTGTGTGAGAGGGCCTTACCTTTCGGCTCGGTCCCTAATAATATAAAAACGAATGAATAACAATAAGGCTTTGCTTGCAGGCAAGGCCTCTCACTTTGTGAGAGGGCCTTACCTTTCAGCTCGGTCCCTAATAAAAACGAACAAAAAACAATAGGGCCTTGCTTGCAGGCAAGGCCTCTCACTGTGTGAGAGGGCCTTACCTTTCGGCTCGGTCCCTAATAAAAACGAACAAAAAACAATAGGGCCTTGCTTGCAGGCAAGGCCTCTCACTGTGTGAGAGGGCCTTACCTTTCAGCTCGGTCCCTAATAAAAACGAACGAAAAACAATAGGGCCTTGCTGGCAGGCAAGGCCTCTCACACAGTGAGAGGGCCTTACCTTTCAGCTCGGTCCCTAATAATAAAAAACGAACGAAAAACAATAGGGCTTTGCTTGCAGGCAAGGCCTCTCACTTTGTGAGAGGGCCTTACCTTTCAGCTCGGTCCCTAATAAAAACGAACAAAAAACAATAGGGCCTTGCTTGCAGGCAAGGCCTCTCACTGTGTGAGAGGGCCTTACCTTTCGGCTCGGTCCCTAATAAAAACGAACAAAAAACAATAGGGCCTTGCTTGCAGGCAAGGCCTCTCACTGTGTGAGAGGGCCTTACCTTTCAGCTCGGTCCCTAATAAAAACGAACGAAAAACAATAGGGCCTTGCTGGCAGGCAAGGCCTCTCACACAGTGAGAGGGCCTTACCTTTCAGCTCGGTCCCTAATAATAAAAAACGAACGAAAAACAATAGGGCTTTGCTTGCAGGCAAGGCCTCTCACTTTGTGAGAGGGCCTTACCTTTCAGCTCGGTCCCTAATAAAAACGAACAAAAAACAATAGGGCCTTGCTTGCAGGCAAGGCCTCTCACTGTGTGAGAGGGCCTTACCTTTCGGCTCGGTCCCTAATAAAAACGAACAAAAAACAATAGGGCCTTGCTTGCAGGCAAGGCCTCTCACTGTGTGAGAGGGCCTTACCTTTCAGCTCGGTCCCTAATAAAAACGAACGAAAAACAATAGGGCCTTGCTGGCAGGCAAGGCCTCTCACACAGTGAGAGGGCCTTACCTTTCAGCTCGGTCCCTAATAATAAAAAACGAACGAAAAACAACAGGGCCTTGCTTGCAGGCAAGGCCTCTCACTGTGTGAGAGGGCCTTACCTTTCGGCCCGGTCCCTAAAAACAAACGAATAACAATAAGGCCTTGCTTGCAGGCAAGGCCTCTTACTGTGTGAGAGGGCCTTACCTTTCGGCTCGGTCCCTAATAAAGAACCAAGGTGAGAGGCTAATGGAAACTGTCTAACAAATTTGAGCTTAGCTGAGTGTAATACGGACAGCAATAACACCATGACAAGATGCACCATCTGTGCAGCTTTCACTGACTTTTGATGATGTATCATTCATAATTATACATCAAACAAGTCTTAATTCTGTATTTAGAAGGCTGAGAAAAGTCCTAATACCATTAATGAAATGGGCTTCCTATCTAATGCTTCTTTTAAACTTTCACAGGGAAATGTGGAGTATCTGCTGAAGTGGAAAGGATGGCCCCCAAAGTGAGTACATCAACTTAACCGCAGGAAGGCACATTACTTGCATTTAAAGTCACTGCACTACTAACTCTGAGTATGTACATTACACCAGTGTTAAAATGTGCACTGATTATCTGACTTCACTACAGCTATTTTTAAGTAATTGAATTTCAATACTTCTTACATTACCATAAACTATGGTAAGACTTTACTCTTTTGTATCCACTTGTAGGTACAGCACATGGGAACCTGAAGAACACATTCTGGACCAGCGACTGGTGCAGGCCTATGAGGAGAAGTAAGGCTACAACCAGTAAAGATACATATTTTTATGAAGAAAAAAGAGAAAGAGGCTTAGAAAGGCTATCATGGATAGGAGGTAGTCATTACTCTTAACAAGGAAAAGTAATTGTAAGATCAGATAAGATTTTATTTATCCCACCATGGGAAAAGTTCACAGTTAACAGCAGCAACATACAGCAAACAATCACAGAGAGAACCACACAAGTGAAAAATGAAAAATATAAGGAGAAAAACTGAAAATTTGGTATTTACATAAATACAAACAAAATAAAGAATTTGAATTTAAAATGATATATTATTTACTTATTTACATCATCATCATGGCTGCACATGTACATGGTGTGATATGGGGGGTGGGGTTGCTGGGAACTGTTTTATAGTCTGATGGCTGTGGGGAGGAATGACCTGCGAAACACAAGGGATGTAAGAATATGGTGCTGAAGGAGCTACTCAGAACCTCTACAGTGTGGTGCAGGGGGTGGGAGGGGTGGTCCATGATGGGTGTCAGCTTTGCTAACATCCTTCTGTCCGCCACCTCTTTGATGGAGTCCAGCAGGCAGCCTAGGACAGAGCCAGCTGTCCTTATCAGTTTATTGAGTCTCTTCCTGTCCCTATCCGTACTGCCTGCTCCCCAGCACATAGATGGCAAAGTGACCTGCAGAGGCCACCACAGTGTCAAAAAATGTCCAGAGGAGAGCCCTGCTCACTCTGAAGGACCTCAGTCTCCTAAGCAGGTGGGGTGGCCATGGCTTAGATGGTAGAGCGGGTCGTCCAATAACCAAAGGGTTGGCGGTTCGAATCCCGCTCTGTCCATGTGCTGGTGTGTCCTTGGGCAAGACACTTTACCCTCTTTGCCTCCAGTGCTGCTACTCACACTGGTGTATAATTACATATGAATGTTTGGTGGTGGTCAGAGGGGCTGTAGGCGCAGATTGGCAGCCACGCTTCCATTAGTCTGCCCCAGGGCAGCTGTGGCTACAAATGTAGTTTACCACCACCAGAGGGGGAATATGGGAGTGAATGAATAATGGATCCTCTGTACCTGCTTTGAGTATACGTTCATAGAAAAGCGCTATACAAATCTAATCCATTATTATTATTATTATTATTAGCCCTTCTCAAACTGTGTTGTCTGTCCAGTCTAGTTTCTTATTGAGGTGAATACCCAGGTACTTAATAGAGTCCACTATCTCAATGTCCAAGCCCCAGATTTTCACCTGTATGTGTTGCGGGGGTGACCTGCGAAAGTCAATCACAATCTCCTTCATTTTCCCGGTGTTCATGAGCAGGTTATTTTGTTCACACAGTCCATGAAGTGTGTGATGACTCCCCTGTGTTCCTGTCCATTCCCTTCAGACACACAGCCAACAATGGCGGTGTCATCAGAGAACTGCATATATATATATTATATATATATATATATATATATGTGTGTGTGTGTGTGTGAGTATATATATATATACTCACAAATACCACAAATAGAATATATCAAACGCAAAATGTCCAAAGCTGTTGCGATTCTTTATAAAACTCGAGACTTGTTAAGCAAAAAATGTTTGCATATGTTGTATTGTTCACTTGTAATGCCATATATGTCATATTGTGTGGAAATATGGGGCAATGTGTATAAGACTAATTTAGACCCAATAATTAAACTCCAAAAAAAAAGCTATTAGAGTCATAAACAAAGCTGGTTATCTCCAATCAAGTAATCCACTTTTTGTAGAATCTGGTTTGCTAAAATTTCTTGACATTGTATATTTAAAAACAATGGAATTTATGTTTCACGCTAAAAGTAAAAACCTTCCTTTTTGTATTCAGAAAATCTTTAAGTTAAGAAAAGGACATTATAATTTAAGAGGGATGTTTGTGTTTGAAAAGTGTAAAGTAAGAACAAACGTTAAATATCACAGTGTTTCAGTTATTGGTGTCAAGCTATGGAACGAATTGAAGGATGAAGTGAAATTGTGTAGCTCACTGTTGAGTTTCAAAAAGAATTTAATTGGTCAAATTATGAAGGGCTATGAGAGTAATATGTTTACAAAATAACTTATTACACTGAATGTAGTATAATTTAAGTTTAAGTATTTATCTGTTGCAACTTAAGGTGTGGAAAATGGACTAAGGGTGTAAATAGGAGAAGCAGAAATAAGCCTCCGGCTTCAGCTTCTTCCTTTTTCAGTTACAAAATGTGTTAATTTTATGCTTGTTTGTTTCTTTTTTAATATGTAGGTGTTGTTTTGTTGTCTTTTTTATATGTGTGTGTTTTGTATATTGTATTTAACTGAAATAAACATTCATTCATTCATATATATATATATATATATATATATATATATACATATGTATGTATGTATGTACATATATATATATATGTGTGTGTGTGTGTATATATGTAAATATATAAAATCTTTTGCTCTTCTCCTTCAAACTCGGGTCTTCTACCAGAGGCCTGGGATCCTGAGGGTTCTGCAGCAGGATCTTAGCTGTTTCTAGGACTGCGCTCTTTTGGACAGAGATCTCTGATGTTGTTCCTGGTATCTGCTGGAGCCATCCACTAAGCTTGGGGGTCACTGCCCCTAGTGCCATGATCACTACTGGTACCACTGTTGCCTTCACTCCATGGGATGCTGAGGGAGGTTATAGGCCGGTAGTTGGATGGTATTGTTCCCTTCTGGGGGTCCTTCATTATGAGGACTGTCCAGCCCTGGGTTAGCCACTCTGGGTGGTTTCCTGACATTAGCAGCTGGTTCATCTGTGCTGCTAGGCGTTCATGGAGTGCAGTCAGCTTCTTAAGCCAGTAGGTGTGAATCATGTCGGGCCCTGGTGCTGTCCAGCTCTACATTTTGGACCCTCTTGTTTGGATATCTGCTAGGGTGATGACTACTGGATCTTGTTCTGGAAGTTGGCTGTGCTCTGCCTGTAAGTCTATCAGCCATTGGTGTTAGTGTTATGTGCTGCCTCTTTCCCCAGATACTCTTCCAGTATTGCTCAGTCTCAGCCCTGGGTGGGTCTGTTGTCACCTTGTTACCCTGCCATTGAGAGTAGACCTTCGCTGGGTTGATGGAGAACACCTTTTTGCCTCTACTTCTCTTGTATACCTCTTTAGGCGGTAGCTAGGGCTGTGAGCCTTTGCTTAGCAGTCTCCAGTACCTCTGTAGACAGTTTGTTATATTTCCTGGGCAGCTCTGTCCTTATGTTCACACCTCTGCTTAGTTCTGTTTGAAGGCTGACTTCTCGCTGTGCTGCCACAATCTTTGCCTCTAGCCTTCCCCTCCATGGGGCAATTTGCTTCTTCTGGCTACTACTCATGCTGTTCATCTTGTAGCCAAGCATCTCTAGGATGACTGTTGCTGCTGCATACATTAGCCAATTGGCAAGAACAGGCCCTGAACACCGGAGCAATAAAGGCCGGGGTCTACCACACCAGACAAGACCCCAGGTGTAGGCTGTGTAGAGAAGCCCCTGAGACAGTCCAGCACATCGCAGCAGGGTGTAAGATGCTGGCAGGCAAGGTATACATGGAACGGCATAACCAGGTAGTGGACATAGTGTACAGGAATATCTATGCCAAGTATGGACTGGAGGTCCCAGGGTCCAGATGGGAGACACCCCTGATGGTGACAGAGAACAAACAAGCCAAGTGGGACTTCCAGATCCAGACTGACAAGATGGTGATGGCCAATCAGCCTGACACAGTGGTGGTGGATAAACATCTGAAGACAGTGGTAGTGATAGATGTAGCAATCCCAAGTGATGGCAACATCAGAAAGAAAGAGCATGAGAAGCTTGAGAAATACCAAGGGCTGAAAGAGGAGATAGAGAAAATGTGGGACGTGAAGGCAACAGTGGTGCCAGTAATGATCGGGGCACTAGGGGCAGTAACCCCCAAGCTGAGTGGATGGCTCCAGCAGATACAAGGAACAACATCAGAGATCTCTGTCCAAAAGAGCGCAATCCTAGGAACAGCTAAGATCCTGCACAGAACCTTCAGGCTCCCAGATCTCTGGTAGAGGACCCGAGTCTGAAGGAGACGCTGCCCAGGTGAGCGAGAAGATTTTTTTTTTTTATGATGTTTTGCAAAATGGGAAAATGTTTTCAACTCAGTATTGGGAACAGCAGGGAAGGATGCCAAGTCCATTAAGCCAATGCAGAGGTATCTTAAAGTTGCAATAGAGCTAACAGTCATTGGGGTTGGCTCCAAAGAGCCATGGTTCCTGTAGACGTAGAGTGAACTTCTATCTAAAAATACTAGGTCAGTCATGTCTTTCTAGGATTCATTCTGGTCTCATCCATTTTATTATTACAAGTGATCTTTTCCATCTGTAACAAACAGCCGTTTGTTACTCATAAGTTTAAGTATAAGCACCTTTTCACTTGGGCACTTTAACTTGCACATTCAGCACTTGATAGCACACAGCACTTTTAACAAACATATTTGCACATAGCAAAATAATTGCACATGATTGGTTTTAAAAATAGTTTATTGATGATTTTATTGTCTTTTCTTTTCATTTTTTACATCCAGTGGCACTAGCATTGTATTTGATGGTTGCTTGGCCCCTGAGAAAAAGGGAGACGTTAATTAGACTCCAAACAGACTTGGTACAATATAAATGTGCAATATTTAAGTTTAACTTTGTTTAGTGTCTGTGTGTTAGTGGATTTTAAAGTGTTTAGTAAATGGTGTTTTAGTGTTTGTACTTACCTTGTCCTTGTGTCCAGGTCCATCAGTTAAAAGAGTCCCAGAAGACACTACAGCCCTTAAGAAGGTTCTGGGCTGGACCAAGGCAGGGAAATGTGTAGGGGAGCCAGGATTAATGTTTTAGTGGTTTATGGGTTTCTCTTTATCTTTGGTGTTTGGGTTTAGAGTTCTATGTATATAGGTTGGGTTTTATATAGTTTATGGTTTTGGGTTTTGGTTGATGGAGGTTTTAGATTAGTTTTAACCATTTATGTAGATTTGTAAATCCCTTGTTGAGTAGTAGTGGTTTTAAGCAGTTAGCTGAACAGTATAAAAGGTGCCTGTTTCCATCAGGTGTGGTTCTGCTGCTGTAGAAGACACTACTCCCCCAACCTCCATTTGCACTTGCACTTCTTAGCACTTGCACTTTTTAGCATGTGTACTTTGTTTTGTAAATATGGATGGTTGAAAATATAAAAAAAATTATGGACCACGCCATTTCCTGCCTCTGCCTGTTCTCCTTCCTCATTTCACTTACCTCCAACTGCTAAACAGCCAGCCTACGTTACACCATCTGTAAAATTTTCCTGCATTGATCAGATCTCAGATCAAATAGAAGCTTTCATGTCTGTTGTGCTTTTGATTGACAGGTCTGTATGACTTGCCTGCCACGACAGACTTTGAGAGTTTCTATATATTTAATCAAACATATTTTTCCTTGACAGACAGCTCCACTGTGGTTGTAGTTTGTTTCACTAGCAGGTCAGTAAGCTTATATGTTGCATTTGCTCACCCATGACCTTTTGCTATAGGCCCTGACCCAACTCCACTCCTTTTATCCAGGTAGTGTCATGTCCACCTCCAAAAACCCAAAATGGCAACAGATTGTAAAGTACTAACTTCACAGTAGCAGTTCAGAAACCTCCGTGTGATCCCACAGTTCTTCTGCACAACAGCCCATGATTACTGCTGATGCTGAAAATTACATTAATTTGATTAAGTAATTTAAACAAGTAATGTGATTTACATTAGTAATGTAACTTGTTACATTTGATACCTTGTCTGGATTATAACAAATGTTCTACAACAATTTTTTTGAACCCTGTGTTACAACACAGTAACTTGTTACTGCAAAAATTAAGGCACACAAGGCCAGTACTTTATAGTATGATAAAATATAATAAAGAACTAATGCATTGCAAGGGTTACACCAGCAACACCAAGACCTTTCTGTGTGGAGTTTGGATGTTCTCAATGTATTTGCGTGGGTTCTGTCCAGATATTATGGCTTCCTCCCTCCCACCATCCAAAGACATTAACAGGTTAATTGGTTCAGCTAAAAAAATTGCCTACAGGTGTGAATGTGAAAGTGATTGGTTGTTCATCTCTATATGTAAGCCCTGCGATGAACTAGCGACACATCCAGGGGGTACCCTTCCTTTGCTCATTTGCTGGGTTAGGCTCCAGCATCCCCGCAACCCTCTCAAGGATAAGGGGGTTCGGAAGATGACTGACTAATGCATCACAATGTTAGATTTCTTTTGAGAAGAAAAATATTGTCGAATTTCTAACGCTGAGATATTCTTCCTGGGATGGCAGACTCTGGTTGTTACAAGCTATGTGCATTCATCTGATCTGTTATGCCACATTTCCACTACATGGTACCAGTTAGACTCGACTCGACTTGACTTGGCCTTTTTGTGTTTCCATTACGAAAAAGGACCTGGAATTTGGTACCCAGTACTAGTCTTTTGGTATCACCTCCGCCGAGGTTCCAAGACTGAGGAACAGATACTAAAACATGACGTCTAAGCACTGCAGACCACTGACTGGTCAGAGAGTTGTTTCTGTAACCCGCCATTTTACAAAAACAGATATGGAAGTTTACAGTAAATATAGTGGTAGGTTAATCCACATGATGACAGCCCACAAAATTACATCATGGTCAGTTGAGGAGATTCAGTCTGTGGCCATTGTAAAAATTCAGCAAGAGCTTGACGGGACAACACGCAACGAGCGAGTTTATCAGCAACTCTGAGCAGATAACATGGAAGTAGCGCATCACATCGCTATGACGTCTAGGTACTCTAATTTTGGTAGTATCCTGTAATGCAATTGATCTCCACGAATAGTACCTGGTATCTGAGTCGAGTTGAGCTGAGCCGGTTCCACGTAATGGAAACATGGCATTTGCTAGATGAGAGGTGATGAAAATTCAAAACAAGAGACCAATCAAAGAAAGCAGAGGACATACTGCCAAATGACAGGAGCCTGTCTAGATATAGAGATACAGTGAAAACATGTGAAACTACAGGGTGAATGTTATGTCTACACATACACCCCTTTTTTATTTCTAATGAATTTATTTGGATGTAGCCTGTTTGTGATCACCAACATGACTGATTCCACTGTACAACTACAGACAAGACCTATCCAGAAGACACTGTCAGCATCCTACTGTTAACATTTTGCTTTGATTTTTAGAGAGCAGAGAGACAGAGTTCTTGGTCACAGAAGGAAAGGATCCAAAGCCAAAAAACTGCTTCTGCAGGTACTGGATTTAAAAAAAGGTCACAGAAGACTTTATAAGATTGAAGATAATTTTTAAAAATATTTCTCTGTGGTTTTTATCCAGAATACTGTCTACACCATGGATCTCCGCAGTGCTCACAAGACTCCAGAGAAGCCTATGCCTCGTCTGCGTCTTTCCCTGACCCGGTCACTTGAACCTGATGATGAGGATCAGCCATACTTGTCATGCATGCAGACCCCTCAACCCCAAATTGCACATCGCAAAAGCAAATGCAGAAGGTCACAATTCAAATACTTTAACTCAAATCCACCCAGTCCCACACAAGAGAACTGGGAAGGCAGAGAAAATGAAGAGGAGGATGAGGAGGAAGAGGAGAACATAGAAGATGAGGAGGAGGGAGAAGAGACCACAGAGAAGAGCAGAGGCTTTCTAAATAGTTAAGTGTATCAGTCGGTCAGCCAGCAGACTGTAATCACAATCATGACCCAGTTTACTTGACTCTTTGTAGACTCTCTCTGATTAATCAGCCATGCTTGGAAATTGGCCGATTTTCACGTGCTTGGCCATGAGCGGCGACTGGCTGGTCCGTCTGAAATTGACTGATTTTGAGCACAGGTCAAATTCCTGCCATGCCACATAGCCAGACCCGGGGTCGTTTCCAGATAATCATATATGAGACTGCAGTCAGGATATTGAAGGGGGCACATGCTACTGACAGAGGCGGCGGCACGCAGGGGGGATTACACAAGGGGGGTGCGCTCTGTGCTGTACATACCTTACACTGAGTGCGCGCACACAACCATACAACCATAGAAAGTCAAACTTAAGATGCTTTACTAATTCCTGCTGTTGTTTACATCATTTTTCTTTCCCCTATCTTTGGAAACTTTCATTTGAGGGGGCAGGACATTTGTTTAAGGGGGCATTGCCCACTCTTGCTCCTGTGGGCTCCGCGGGTAACCTGCTGATTTGCACATTAGTGATGCACGGGTCAGGTGTTTCTTCAACCCGCAGGTTCCACTTTTGTGGAATTATTTGTCCCGCCCTGCAAATAAAGTGACACTGGGAATTTATAAATGGAGTTCTGATCCATTTAGTGCAGGGGTTCATCCTGTGCTCCACATCTGTGATCCAGACACTTGCTTTTTTCCAAGGTTCTGTTACATTATTTAAAAGTAAAACTGGTTGCAGCGTTGCAGCGTAGTAACACATTATGGTCAGTGATAATGTGTTACTAAAGCAGATGCTCTGAGCCATGTCAGAATAAATATTGGGTGTATATGATAACTGTCCTTCAAATATGATAATTTTTTGCTGCTGGTATAATCCTAAAAACTCATTAAAAGCCAGGAATTTCAATCAATGCACCTGTTTTCATACAGGAAACTTGGCACCTTTCTGCAAACTTTTCTATTTTTAAAATAAGTGTTCTAATGGGAAAGTTACATTGCAATGTCTTGTGTGTTGTGTTTGGAAAAAAATGAGATCGGAATCGGCCAAAATTGGTATCAGCCGTCCAAGCACCTTGCAAATTGGAAATCAGGATTGGCCCATCCATCCATCCATCCATCCATTCTCTTCCGCTTATCCGGGGCCGGGTCGCGGGGGTAACAGTCTAAGCAGGGATGCCCAGACTTCTCTCTCCCCAGACACCTCCTCCAGCTCTTCCGGGGGGATCCCGAGGCGTTCCCAGGCCAGCCGAGAGACATAGTCTCTCCAGCGTGTCCTGGGTCTTCACCGAGGTCTCCTCCCGGTGGGACATGCCCGGAACACCTCCCCAGGGAGGCGTCCAGGAGGCATCCGAAACAGATGCCCGAGCCACCTCAGCTGGCCCCTCTCGACGCGGAGGAGCAGCGGCTCTACTCCGAGCTCCTCCCTGGTGACTGAGCTCCTCACCCTATCCCTAAGGGTGCGCCCAGCCACCCGACGGAGGAAACTCATTTCGACCGCTTGTATCCGGGATCTGAATACTTTTACTTTTACTTCTAAATAATCCAATTGAATTACTTACCTCATCTTCTTTATAAAATGTAGATCTGAAGTGCACTTCTCTCTATCCTCAGACACTTTCTTTAAATGCATCCTATCTCCCTTTTTGAGTTTACAAAATTTATCAGAGTTGAGATAATATAGCCAGATCTATCCTCAAAGTTAACCCAATAACATAACTCATGTGATTGGTTTGATGCAATCACTGTCTACCTGAAACACTGGCCTTCTCTCACTTTGTTTGCCTCTCCTTGTCTCATTCAGGACAGAAGAGGTCAGACACATGGAGCTCTGGTATCAGACAAGATGAAGTCACTGCAGCATCAGAGAAGCCATACGATGATGACAATGTCTGGAGACCTGTCGTCAGGCCAGGAGAGGTGACTGTCACAGATGTCACCATAAACTCCCTTACAGTGACTTTCAGAGAATCCAGAGTGGCCAAAGGCTTCTTTAGAGACTGGGGCCTGGAGGTCTGAGCCCACAGTGGGGGGTGGGGGGGTTGGGAGACTATGAATTGTTGTTGTTTTCATTCTCTCTCTAAAAGGGAATGAAAGGGCCCTGTTCTTCCCCATCCAGCCCTGACAGTGGTACTTTTACATGCACAGTCACCCAAATACAAACTTAACCTCAACCTGTTTACACAAATCACTTCAAAGGCAGACTTCATTGGGCTGAAGTCTCACTTCATCCCAGACTTCTTGAATTCTAATATGATCAAAGGTTATTGTGGATTTTAGCCCAGTAACTGATGCTTTAAGATTCAAAAATAGCTGAAATTATCAACAGAGGTGGAATTTCACCTGAACTAAACATATTTGCCCTGTCACCTTTTTTTTTTTTTTTTTTAATTGCTGCCTTTAGACAGAGAGATGCTGTCTAACTCTGCAGAAGATGTTTCTGCAGCATCAATATGACAAGACTGTAATGAGTTTCACCTCTTAATGTTTTTTCACCTTGCTCTCAAAGAGAGCATATTTCGTACATTTTGGTGTTGGTGACATGCATCACAAGACAAGAAATATTGTCCATTGGGCCATTTCACACAAAACTAGATGACCTGACTACCTGTACTTAAAGTTAAACTTAAGTTAACTTAAACTTTTTTGACTATATATTTTAAATAGACATAAATCAGGGGTCTCCAGTACATTGGATTGCAATTGACTGGTAGATTGAAAAGGTAGGACGGGTAGATCACCATTCAAAAAAATGGTAGTCTATCATCGATCCACCCTATGGCATTTGGCACTTGATTGATGTACAGTATATCCAATCTGACATCTCTTCTAACACATGATTATTATGAATTTTTTTTTTTTTTTTTTAATATTATTATCACTTTTATTTAATCAGGATTAAAAACTCATTGAGATTAAAAATCTCTTTTTCAAGAGTGTCCTGGTTAGGACAGCAGCAGCAGAAGTTACATAAAATGGAAATCAGAGCTATACATCCACAGTAATATACATAAACACAGTGAAAGTCAGTACTAAAAGTATAACATTGTTCCTTAAAAGCATCTCAAAGCAGAACCAAATTCAACCAATTAGAAAAAACATCTGCACCACATTTGTCCTTTTCCCATTCATTTAACATGAGTTTGAATGTATTAAAAGAAACCGATTCCTTCAGTTTAATGTCCCTCTGTAGGTTGTTCCAGGCAGTGGGAGCAGAACATTTAAAAGCTTTCTTTCTCAGTTCTGTTCTGACTTTTGGAACCCATAAAGATAACACATCCTGGGATCAGAGACTATAATTATTCAAGTCATTCCAACAGATGTAGACCACCAAATAGGATGGAAGCAAACATAGGATACATTTATAGATAAAAGAATACAAGTGTTTCAGTCTGTGTGTAAAAAGATCTGTCCGTCCAACTCGAGCGAATAAAAGACAGTGATGAGTCTGAGCTGTAATAAACCTCAGAGCACCATGATAAACTGTATCAAGGGCATTTAAATAATGTCCCCATAATCAAGCACTGACATAAAAGTGGCAGCAACAAGTCTCTTCTTAGCCTCAAATGAAAGGCAAGATTTTATCCTGAAATTAAAACCCAATTTTAGTTTCAGTCTTCTTAAAAGTTGCTGTATGTGAGGGGTAGAAGACAGTGAGTCATCAATTGAAACACCCAGATATCTGTACCCTGATACTCGGTCAATTTGATAGCCGTAAATAGTGGTGAAGCTTTGACTTGGTTTTGACTTGGACTGGATGCTGAGGTATAAATGACTGTGTCATCTGCATAAAAGTGAAAGTTAGCATCGGAAACGTATTGAGCAATATTATTGATGTACAAAATAAACAGTAGAGATCCAAGGACTGACCCCTGAGGTACACCCTTCATAACTGAAAGTAAGTCCATTGTCTGTGCCTTAACTTGTACACACTGTGTTCTGTTGGGGAGGTAGTTTTCAAACCAGCTGACTGTGTGACGAGAAAGTCCAGTGGCAATTAATGTCTCTTTTAGTAGTAGGTGGTCAACTGTGTCGAAGGCTTTGGAGAGATCAATGAAAGGGGCTTCATAATGTTTATTATCTATAGAATCAATGAAATTTTTTATGACTTTTAAAGCTGCAGTGGTTGTGCTGTGTAATTTCCTAAAACTAGATTGAGAGACACATAATGTGTTTTTATTATGAGGAAACAACTTCAGTTGATGACTAATGAGCTGTTCAAGAACCTTGGCCAAGATGGATAATTTTGAGATAGAACGGTAATTATTAAGGACACTGGGGTCACCTCCTTTAAGCAGAGGGAGAAAAATGGCTGATTTCCTTATACATGGAATTTCATTGGTTAGACAGATTAAAATGTATGTTAAAGGAGATGCTTTAAAATTTGCTGCTAAATGAATAAAAAAAAAGGGTCTAATTGATCAGGACCATCTGATTTAGAAGTGTCTTAAGCTTTATGCACTAAGAGACATTAAAAGGAGTAAAACTAAAGGATGAGATCTCAGACAATTGAGCATCTGATTCAGTAAAAGCAGGTGTTTCATGAATGGGATTTTTTTTTTATCAACATCTTTTTATTGAAGTTTTCTCAATATAATACAAGTACAGTGCTGAATGGTCATTACAGATATCTTAAGTAAGCATGGATGTAAATCAATTTTTAGCTAGCACCATAGAGAACAAAACAACAGAACAAAACAAAGCAAAAAAAAAGAGCAAACAACAAACTGTACATAAAGTAATCCCTCCTCAGTCATTACCAGTGCACTAGACATAATAAAGTATCACTGTCATGATAGAAACCTGCGATAGGAGTAAGTACAGAGTAAGCAGCATTGTTAAACTGCACCTAAGTGTCAAGCATTTACAGGGTCTGGAATGTCTTTAGGAAGGGACCCCACACTTTCTGGAATTTCCCATTAGATTGCTGAAGTGAATATCTAATTTTCTCCAGTCTTACACAGGACAAAATGCCTTCCAACCACTCTGCATGAGTGGGAGGGAAAGCCTCCCTCCACCTGAGCAGAAAGGCTTGTCGAGCCAGAAGGGTGGCAAAGGATAAAGTGCGTTGTTTTTCTGTAGGTAGCTTATCTTCACCTTCCATGACCCCCAAATAGAGCAGTCAAGGGGTGTGGTTCTAGCTTGATGTTTATCAGATGAGAGTGTATGAAAGATTTCCCTCCAATATTTGTTAAAGCTTGAACAGGACCAGTACATGTAGATGAGAGAAGCTTCCGCATGTTGGCATTTGACACAGTATGGACTAATATCAGGGTATATAGAAGACAGTTTTGCTTTTGAAATATGAGCCCTGTGTACCACCTCAAACTGTATTAAACAGTGACGTGCACAGAGGGAGGTTGAATTCACCAGTTTGAGTATGGTAGTCCAAGTATTGTCTGATAAGTGAAAACCTAAATCCTTTTTCCAGGCTTCTTTAAGCTTATCTGTAGGGGAACACCAACAACATGCCATATAGGCATGAATGGGATTTTGAGAATTGAAGAAATCACCTGAGGATATGAAGTATTCATTAAAACATTTTAGCATTTCCGTTTTATCAGTAATTTGCTGTGAGTCCTCGACAATACACGGAGGCAGTAGTGTTACTGTCATTCAAAGATTTAATGGTCTTCCAGAATTTAGATGGGTTATTGAGATTTTTGGTAGTTTGAGTGAGGAAATGTTCACATCATAAAGTGTGTAAGATACTGCAAAAATCCAGCAAGCTAATTTAACTAGTTAACCTCCTAATTTATGTCTACTAGAATCAGAATAGCCTTTATTGTCATTTGACAGCACAGAGTACATCAAACAAAATTGAGATCGATGATTAGGGACATCGGGCTGCTGCTCCTAACTGATGCGCTGCCATAGAACCCTTTTCTTCGAAATTTGCAGTGAAGAACAGAGGATAATGCAAAGCACAAATATAAGACATACAGTTTTCACACATTACGCGTGGACACATGCTGGTACTTTTTCAATAGATTTGAAAGGATTTAGGGGATAGGGTGAAAAAACAGAGTTTGAGGGCACACGGTTAGAGTGGGGAGTGAGGAAAATGTGTTTGTGTTGTGTGTTTGTCCTTGGAAGATTGTGTGCAAAATAAGAGACACAATAGGTCCATCTGTTCTTCAGTTGTTAGAAGTTCTTATCAGTTCACTCCTACTGTTGTCCTGACCATGGAAGATGTTTTGACTGCAGGGGGAGTAGATTAGAGAAGAATCCTGCTGCTTCCTCAGCTCCCAGGGGAAAACAATTTAGGCCCTGGGGGAACCTTGATTTCTGCTTTAATTTAGTAGAATTTACATTTTGTTATACCTGACCTCAGCATTTCTCACTTCCGAGCAGTGAGGTCTCTACACAGTTCATCTACTTTCTCCTTCAGTCCCGCAGATTGACGGAGCCCTTCTACACTGGTTCTCAGCCCTTCTGCAGTCTGGCCAGCGATTTAATCCAACTTCTTATATGAGTCCACAGCCCGTCCGGCCAGGTCTCGCACACCGTCCCTCGACTGCGCCACCACCCGTTGTAATTCCTTCACATTGTCACTCACTGCTCCGAAGTGCTTCTCAATTTCGATGGACAGCAGCAGGGTCTCTTTGCATGCTACTGTCTTACCAATTTTGTGATAGATCAGGGCCATTCCAAGACCAATCAGAAGGTGTATCATAAATCCAAATAGGTTGATGTCTTCGATGTCCTCAACCGACAGAACAGAGAGACAGACCACCCTCCACGTGTCCCAACATCCCAGATGTATCCGGCTGCAAATGTTTCATCAGGGCTCCCCGGGGCTGTTCCTCCTAATAAAAAAGAACTATTCAAATGAGTGCGAGTACTCAATCAAGTATAAACCAAAAATAGGACCAATGGCCCTGTAGCTTACCGGCCAAATTCAAAGCTTTGGGAAATATATCCATATGCCATTTATTATCACCTAGTTATGTGTATGTATTACAGGGATAGCCCATGTTTTGGTCATATTCCAATCAGATTTGTAAAAAATTGAAATTCCAACTTGATATCATTGATACTTAATGATTCATTGTATCAATCCACTTCTTATCTGTTATAATGAGAAAACTTTTCAAAGTAACACCAAATCCAGAATCAGATCCGGATGGAAATAATTTCAATACCTTGTGTTGACATCATCATAAAGAAGCTGTATACCAAGTTTGAAGTCAATCAGAACTGTAGTTCAGGAGAAGAAGACAATTGAAATTTTTCCCCATAAAAGCCCATGTTAAATTTTCCGTAAGTTCCCAGATCTAGAAGAAGATCCTGATCAGCATGTGGCCATTATGTTTTGGTCATCTCCCCATCAGGGCTGTACTGTAGAAATTTACATGGGATATCATTTATATTTACTGAGTTATTGCATCGATCCACTTTCTATCTCTTATAATGGGGAAATTTTTCGAAGTTGCACCAAATCCAGAATCAGATCCAGATCCAAATAATTTCACTAACTTTTTTTGACATCATCATAAAGAAGCTATATACCAAGTTTGAAGTCAATTGGAATTGTAGTTTCAGAGAAGATGATTGAAATTTTTGTAACAGACAACAGACGACGACGATGACAGACGACGGACGATGACAACAGACGACGACAGACGCCGCCGCCACAGGACGACAATAGCTTACAGCCTATTGGCCGGTAAGCTAAAAACTTACTAACTCATGCAGAATTGGATGCAGAATTCACTATATCATATTTGAGGTGCATTTGTCTTATCTGTCAATCTATCCTTGCTATTCAAATGAGGAAAATGTGGAGAGGCACTTTATAACTGTTCATAAAAGCTACAACACTTACTTCCTTCCAAAAAGCAAGCTGAGAAAGACAAAGGTGAGGGAACTAAAATCACAGTTAATGGGACAGTAGTCAGAATAAGGTACTAACAAATGGATTGAATTCTGTTGTCAAGTACGGGTTCATGCAGTTATGCAAGATATGCCTTTTATATTGCTTATATAAAATATATCTTTATAGATAGAGAGACAGACAGATAGCTCGTAAAAATAACTTGCGAGCTGAAAAAGCACCCCTGACATAAATCATAATTGTAGTTAATAGCACAATTCAAATGGGATGAAACATTTATTTTTCTCTCACCACTAACTACTGTTCATAGTTTGTTTTTGTTTTTTTTTCAAAAACAGTCCCATAAAGTAAAGTATCACTATATGTTATAACAGTTATAAAACAATTACACCAAGGCTTCAGTCTGCCACATTCTGTTGTTGCCTTACACCTTGTCATCTGCAGCACATTTTGAAACCACCACTTCAGCAGTATATAATTTATGTTCTATGTCAGTACTCTTGTCGGTTTTCCCAAACTAAGTATTGACCTTTGCTCAGTTGTGTTGCTTTCAGCAATGAAAACGAGTCATCATCATTTAATTGATCTGACCTATTGCAGGCAACATGGGTGACTATCTCTGTGCATGTAAATGTATCTGCTGTTGCGGTCTCCCTTCCACACTATGCTTACTCTTTAGTTCCAAACTCCGAGTGTTTTGTACATACTCCAAATTCAAGTAAGGTGGGCATAGCGGTCAGTCCCATGCTAACAGGTAGTGCTGTATTCATATCCTGTAAACACATAGACTGTTACTACTGTACAACATGTGGCTTAGTTTTGTATGCGTTTCAAAATCTGACAGATGATTTGATCCGCCTGCATGCCTCTAGTACAGGTCTATCAATGCAATGATGTACGGTTTTCTCTATCCACCAAACTCTTCATCTCAGAACATACAGCACACTACACAAGCAATGAGTTGGTCTTGTACCAAAATGGGAACATTAGAGAGATAAGAAAAGGTATAGTTGCAAAACTTGCACTGTATTTAAGTGTTAAGGTAGAAGTATCCATAAGAAGCAATGTATGGAGTTAGACTGACACATAAACAACTATGAGCACTGAATTCACTCTTAACCTAATGGTTTGTGCCAATATTAATGAATTTTTATTTTCCTGACCGAAAATATCAGATGCATTGTTTACCCCTGGAGCATGTATGGTACATCTGCACTTACAGTTGAATTCAGAAGATGTAAGGTAAAATCAAACCCAGAAAACAAAACCTGACACCAATATAGACAGTGTTAAAATAAAAATGTGAATGTGAGTTTCCTGGTGTTAAATAGAATGGGTTTTGAATCAGAATCATCTAAGACTAAATACAGTAGATCCAGACACCAGATACCTCCAGGTAAAATATATACTACGTGTACTAATTTGCATGTGCAATCTAGAATTTTGCGTGTGGGGTTGAACTGCAGTTTGGGGGTGATTTAGTTAGACTGCTTGCGCAAATGTCAACAGTTGCAAAGTCTTGCAGACCGCCCCATTTAAATGAGGATTTTGCGTGCGCTAAACTGCTCTGGGATAAGCCAGCACTAATGGTAACAGTGCACTGAATGATCCAGACGCACAGAAATGTAACAGTGGAGGAGTTTTGTCATAGAAGGTATTGCATGACTCATTCATTCATTTATTTTTCATTTTAAAGGTGTGTGTGTGTGTGTGTGTGGGGGGGGGTTTGATTGAATGACTGTCTGGCGCACATAATTTTGTCACACTGTAGCCTAATTTTTAAACACAATTATCAGGAGTGGAAAAGAGTTCCATAAAGTGTGTGTATGTGTGTGTGTATGTGTGTGTGTGTGTGTGTGTGTGTGTGTGTGGGGGGGGGGGGGGCATATGTCTCAATTATTTTTTCTTTTCTTCCGTCATTCGGAAAATGTTCACACAAAGGTGAAAAATGCATTCTCTGCATCTTGTTTCATCATTTCAATGTCTCCTAACCACATGGCTCAATGATAACCTCCGGTCGCTGCATACCAACCTCAGAGCCGCAGAGAGAAAATGGCACAAAACAAAAAGCTCTTCTGACCTGATCACATTCCAGTCACTATTGGTATCCTTCTCATCCAGTGTCACTGCTGCGAAGAAGGCTTACTATAATAACAAAATTCATTCTGCCACCGACACCAAGAAACTATTCTCAACCTTTAAAACACTACTCAACCCTCCACCTCCACCACCCACTACTAATCTGACAGCAGACAATTTTGCTTCATTTTTCATAAATAAAGTGTCTACTATCAGCAGTCAGTTCACTGATCCACCCATAGACTGCACGCCTCCTTCTTCAACATCATCATCACACACTGCTTCTTCTCCCCTGACTATGGCTACTACTAACTCAACTGATAAAAGCCCAACTGCGTCATTCCCCTCATTTACTCCCCTCACAGAGAACGAGGTGTCTAAACTCCTTTCCTCTAGCTGTCCTACAACATGCCTGTTGGACCCTATTCCATCCAACCTCTTACAGTCTGTTGCCCCTACTATCACAGCACCAATCACACATGTGATTAATGCTTCACTGACTTCAGGAACATTTCCTACAGTATTTAAACAAGCGCAGGTAACACCACTTCTCAAAAAACCTTCCCTCACCCCCACTCAAGTGGAGAATTATCGACCAGTCTCACTCCTCCCATACCTTTCTAAGCTCATCGAAAGGGCGGTCTTCAAACAGGTCACAGAATTCCTCTCCCAAAATAACCTCCTTGACATCAACCAATCTGGCTTCAAAATCGGCCACTCCACTGAAACGGCTCTGTTGTCTGTGACAGAAGCCTTGAAAGAGGCTAGAGCAGCAGCCAAGTCTTCAGTACTCATTCTACTGGACTTATCAGCAGCATTTGACACTGTCAATCATGATATCCTGTTATCCATACTCTGGAACATGGGCATCACAGGCCATGCACACTCCTGGTTTCAATCTTACCTTACTGGTCGGTCCTTCAGTGTGTCCTGGCTAGGGCACACATCAGCAGTTCACCGCCTCACCACGGGGGTCCCCCAAGGCTCTGTGTTGGGCCCCCTCCTTTTTGCCATATACACCACCTCACTCGGTCAGATCATCCACTCACACGGCTTCTCATATCATTGCTATGCTGATGATACCCAGCTCTATCTGTCATTCCCACCTGATGACTCCACAGTCTCAGTGCGGATCTCAGATTGTCTCTCTGACATATCTGCATGGATGAAAGCCCATCACCTTCAGCTGAACCTGTCCAAAACTGAACTGCTGGTCTTCCCAGCTAAGCCAACCATACAGCAGGACATCTCCATCACTATTGACTCCATACCTCTGGCTCCTACCAGTGTAGTACGTAACTTGGGAGTCATGATGGATAATCAGTTGACCTTCACGGATCATGTTGCCTCTGTCACCCGATCATGCCGTTTCACTCTGTTCAACCTAAGAAAGATCAGGCCATACCTAACCGAACAGGCCACCCAGCTCCTGGTGCAGACTATGGTTATCTCCCGTCTTGACTAC
The DNA here is from genome assembly GCF_902148855.1 of Sphaeramia orbicularis. Lineage (NCBI taxonomy): Eukaryota > Metazoa > Chordata > Actinopteri > Kurtiformes > Apogonidae > Sphaeramia > Sphaeramia orbicularis. Next base: position 40,276,351 of record NC_043975.1, on the reverse strand, counting down.
TGCAATGCTCTTCTAACGGGCCTCCCAGCTTGTGCTGTCAAACCACTACAAATGGTCCAGAATGCAGCAGCGCATCTGGTCTTCAATCAGCCTAAAAGGGCACATGTCACCCCCTTACTCATTGAGTTACACTGGCTACCCATAGCTGCCCGCATCAAATTCAAATCTTTAATCCTAGCCTACAAAATTCTCAGTGGGTCTGCTCCTGTCTACTTAGGTGCACTAATAAAAGCTTATGTCGCCCCACGACCACTCCGCTCATCTGGGGAACGTAGTCTGGTGGTCCCCAGACCTTGTACAAGACAATCCAGGCTCTTTTCATGGGTCATTCCACGTTGGTGGAACGCTCTACCAAGTGCTACAAGAACAGAGTCATCCCTGCCTATCTTCAAGAAGCTCCTGAAGACCCAGCTCTTCCAAGAGCACCTCCTATCCTAGCACTTTCAAACATTCCATTTTAAATATTCTAATAAGGTTTTTCCCAGGATAACCACAGATTCTTTCACGATTATCTCTGGACCTGCTGCGGTGGTCCGGCCTCTTCCCTGCCCTCATCATCACCACTCACTTATCCTCAACCGCCTCCATGTGTCTCCCCCTACTCCCCCCTTCTCCCCCTCTCCCCCAGTCTCTATCTCTATCGCTCTCTCTTTTTCCCCTTCTCTACTCTCTCTCTTTAACCCCAACTGGTCAAGGCAGACGGCCATCCTCCAGGAGTCTGGGTCTGCTCGAGGTTTCTGCCTGTTAAAGGGAAGTTTTTCCTCGCCACTGTCACCAGTCACAAGTGTTTGCTCCTGGAGGATTCTGTTGGGTTTCTGTAAATTGACTTAGAGTCTGGTTTTGACCAACTCTATATATAAAATGTCAAGAGATAACTTTTTTGTGATCTGGCGCTATATAAATAAAATTTGATTGATTGAGTGATTTAATTGGTTTTCCCCTGTAAGTCGCTTTGGAAAAAAGCGTCTGCCAAATGCGTAAACATAAACATAAACATAAACACTTTCATGTGTGCGCGATTATGCATCCAACCTGTTTGCACCTCCTTTTGAGACGTGGTAAATATGGATGCAGTTTCTATGAGCAAAATTGCTTTCGGGTTTGATAAATCACTTTGCATGTGCTAAATTAATATATTTACATTTTCTCCTCCCACCACATGCACAATTGCGTGTAAACGCCCCATATTGCATATTCATTGTGGCAAATGAACTAACTGGATGCAGACTCACTATTTTGCACCCTTGAAAGACGCAACCCTTAGTGTGCACTGTTAGTAAATCAGTTTGTACATTTTTTTTTCCTTGTGCAATGAGTTTGCACACCTTTTAATACATACAAACCTTTAGTAGATCCAGCCCTCATTGTGGCAAACGTACTAATTGGATGCAGACATGCTATTTTGCACATTTGAAAGACGCAACCCTTAGATTTATGTGCTACTACTAAAGATTTATGTGTATTAAAACATGTGCAAACTCATTGCACGTGCAAAAAATGTACAAATTGATTTACTAACAGTGTGCACTACGGGTTGCGTCTTTCAAAGGTGCAAAATAGCGCGTCTGCATCCAGTTAGTACTTTTGCCTCAATGAATATGCAATATGGGGCGTTTACACGCAATTGTGCGTGTGCTGGAAGGAGAAAATGTAAATATATAAATTTAGCACATGCAAAGTGATTTATCAAACTTGAAAACAATTTTGCTCATAGAAACTGCGTCTATACCATGTCTCAAAAGGAGGTGTAAACGATTTGTATGCGTAATTGCGCACACATGGCTGCAGTTAGGAGACATCAAAATGATGAAACGAGATGCAGAGAATGCATTTTTTACCCTTGTGTGAACATTTTTGGAGAGACAGAAGAAAAAATAACTGAGAAGTATGCACCCCACCACCACCACACACACACACACACACACACACTTTACAGCAACTCTTTTCCGCTCCTGATGATTGTGACTAAAAATACGCACCGATATTACACTACAGTGTGACAAAATTATGTGCGCTTGACAGTCACTCAATCCAACTACTCCCCCCCAACTCACACACACACAGACGCATGCATGCACAAACACACACACACACTCACAGACATACACATCCTTAAAATGAAAAATGAATGAATAAATGAGTTATGCAATACCTTCTATGACAGAATTTCTCCAACGTTACATTTCCGTGCGTCTGGATCATTCAGCGCAGTTATCATTTATGCTGGAGTATCCCAGAGCAGTATTTACAGCGTATTGTCTCCAGTAGCGCATGCAAAATCCTCATTTAAATAGGACGATCTGCAAGACTTTGAACCTGTTGTAATTTGCGCAAGCAATCTTTGTAAATCACCCACAAACCACGGTTCAACCCCACATGCAAAATTCTAGATTGCGCACGCAAATTAGTACATGCAAATTGGGATCTTAGTAGATCCAGCCCTTAGTGTACACTGTTAGTTTGCACATTTTTTTGCGTGTGCAGTGAGTTTGCACGTTTTAATACACGCAAACCTTTAGCAGATCCGGCCCATTATTTGCTGTGTAACTTTTTCATCACAATGCACTTTGTCAGAGTGATAAATGCAGAGCATCACCATCTTAAATATCCCCACATTACAAGTACAAATCATATCATCCCATCACATTACATAATAGAAATTATCATTAAAAATATACATCTCTTGTGTGAAGCAGTCTTTGCTTCACACTATAAAAAAGTAAATAAATCAGTGAAAAGCTAGACAAACGAGGAAGGTCTTGAGTTTGCTTTTAAATATACCATCATTAAATTACATATTAATTTTTCCTGAGCATAACCTTTGACCTAGAACAGCAGAATGTAACCATCTGCTATCACAGCCATCAGGAATTCACATACAAAGAATCAGAATCAAAAGTATGACTTGGCTGCTAACAGACAAACACAGTCTCTTTTACAGATGTAATATTTACATACATATGGTATATTATTGAAGATAAAACATGTAGCCCCAACAGTTCATTTCTGAGGTGTCCCTCTCTTTTCTATTTGTAGGGACAGATTAAGTAACGCTATATATAAAGATGAACAAATAAATGTGAAAAATGACAAACACAACATACAAATGTCAATGTAAAGTATGATACATGACATTAAATCATAATTTGATCTGAGAATCCCCATCGAGGCCTTAAGTACCCGTTGCACAACAAATTAAATCCTTTTACGGGAGTTATACAAGCTATGTGTAGATCTATATAATTTCTACTCTGTAATTTGTAGTTTCCTGCCATAAGACGATCATTTTAGCCAATTTCTGATCTCACAGGATCCTCAAGGCAGTGATCACTTTATGTTATGGCTATAACAGTAAAGCACCACACTATGTGTTAAATTGGATGCATTTACTGTTTTAAAGTTTTAAGTCATTTGGGGCTGGGCTTAAAATGAACAGTATTTGTTTTCAGTGTCACAGACTCATGTCAAGTGAGTCTCGTGTCAAGACAGGACATGATTCAAAAATAGTTTTCCTTATCAACAACAATAACAAAACGCAGAAGATGTAGGAGTGTCCATGTGCAGTATGCGCCAAAAAAGTCCAATTCCAGAACCTAAGGGCAATTATGAATCCAAGCTATGACACTGACAACATATCACGCAAAAACATCTTTGTGCAAATCTGTCAAGCCAATTACAAGACATAAACTGTGACATCCCCCACAAGCCCTTGGTGACAACTCCCAGACATATGACAATTTTCAGGTCAGCATTTCAATGGGTTTGTGAGATTTACACATTTATGACAATGACCTATTGTTTTATTGTTTTACCCTAAATTGAATTGACAAATGAATTGTTTTGTTGTTTTATTTATTGTTTTACCCTATTGTGCTATTGTGATTATTAGTTTATACAAGGGACAGATTGACATATTGAAATATGTTAAACAACTTAAGAATAGCAAATGGCCTCAAAAAAAAAAAAAAAAAAAAACACTTTTGGAATGATCAATCTGACATTTTTTAATGAGACTGTCAAAAATATGTTGCTGTGAAATTTGAAAAAAAAAAAAAAAAAAACACAAAATTTGTCACTTGGTGGCTTGAGAGAACTACAAAAAATATAAACTTGTTAATGGAAGCACCACCTGTGGGTGCAGTGCCTCAAATGTTGGGTGAGTAGTAGGTGAATATACAATCCATGTGTCAGTTTTTGTCATCGTGGCGCATTCAGTGTTTGTTTTTCCTAGTAGACAAAATTGAGAAGCGGCAAAATAATAAGTAATAATAGGGTCTGTGATGAATTGCTACTTGGACCATAATGGAACAATGTTAATGGCATTTCTGTCCTCAATTTTGCAATTTAGGCATTTTTCATGTTGTGAAAAAAAGTAATTAATACAATATACAGCCCAGCTCTAAAGTCTCTTAAAGCATTAAATTAAAATACAATTATAAATGATAGAGTGCTGAAATAGACCTGTTGTAGCCTAGAAAGTAGCATAACGTAAAATAGTTAATGGATGTAGTTATATGGACATTTAAGGTAGGAGAATCAAAATAAATAACTACTACTTAAAAGTGGTGAGCTGAAAGTTTCGACAGCTTTGCAAGATGGTTTCAGGAATGAACCCAGAAATAAAAGTCAAACCCTTCAAACCTTTTTCCACAACTAAACAACACATGAGCCGTTGTGATGTGTCACCTCTGTGGAATCTCAACAGAAGGGTGTCTCATGCTGCTGCTGCTGCTGATGATGTTGATGAAGCTGCAGGGAAAGAAAGTGCCTAATGTTGTACCATTATTTTTTGTTGTTGATGGAGCTTTCTAGGGCTAATGTTTCTGTACTTTACACACAAACACACACCTTTACTGTGGCAGTTAGGTTTCTGTTTTATCTGAATGCTGTTCTAAGACTTGAATACAAGCAGGAAGCAGGAGGGGACAGAAGGGAAAACATGTATTTTTAGTGGTTATTTTTCTACATTTGACTTGAATGTAAACTACTTAATCTTTAAAGGAGATATCCTGTGTATTTGTCACGCAGATGACTGATCAGACTAGTTTTTATACCGTTTGTGATAACCACTGAGCTGATGCCATATCTACATGTACTGACTGGTGAAAAAAACAAAAAAAAAACAAGCACCCTGAATTTTACTGTAGCTTGATGTGGTTGCTTGTGCTGCTTTTCGTCCAATGTTTAGCAGAGAACTTTGCACTTTATGTGATGTAGTAAACCTGCACATTACCTGCTCCCATCAAGTGTCACTGTGGAGAGAATATTTCTATGGTCAAACTCAAATAAATGTTGCTCATGTTTAATATCACTTTTCTGTTGCTTATTCAAGAAAGGCCCAGATCATTTCAACCACATATAATCATTTAAAAAGATTTTGACTCATTTTTCATCACTCAAATGATTATTTTCCAACAATGAGACAGGAGATGGTGAGACACAGTATCAACCGACAGAGGCTTCCTGTTGCCTCCCCGGCGTTAGCTGATCCTCTGGCCTGTCAGAGCCAGCTGCTGATGCCCGTCCGACCGGCATGGGTCTGTGCTCACCCGAGTCACAAGAGGACATCGTGAGGACAATCGGCGGCATCAGTGAGCACCTGGACTGACTAATAAATGTTCTCACAGACATTAACACTACATTAAATGCATTTATCAACCAATGAATTTCGTGTCCTTGTCTCTTTATATGGTTGTTGCAGGGCTCAATGTCCTCCCAGGCAGGATTGGCATTGATGGGTCCAAGGTTGGTCTGTTTGGTTCTGGTTCTGGTGGGGGGATGTGCTGCTCTGGCAGTAGGATGATGTGCTGGTGTGTTCATTGTTCATCAGTGTATCTCCAATGTGCACATCACACACCAGAGGGGATTCCCTGTGGGATTCCCCTCTCGGCATGATCAGTGATGACGTCAAGGTGGATGCGAAGCGGAGGCCAAAACAGGCAGAGGGAGAGAAGAGAAGAACTCTGCCCGTTTGAGCAGAGAGTCGATGATATTGTGGGTGACACTGCTCTTACAGGGCTGACTTGGATCACCCCCAAGATAAATATATATTTAGTATTTGTGTAACTCACACATTAGTTCATTCTATCATACTGTAACACCCCGGAGAGTTTTACGCAAGGATGAAGCCAGGAGTGACGTTCAGAAGGTTTAATAGTCATTAACAAGGCACTCGATAAACGGCTCCTCTCAGGTACATAAACATACACCTCTCTCTGTCACTTCCACCCCCACTACATGTGAGCCCCTCCTCTCTTTCTCACTGACTCCTCCCATCTCAGTCACAACCACCTGAACCAAAACAGTGCAACTAAACAGCAGAACATAATGAACATAAATAACCCATAATGATTAACTATTACAGATTATCACACTGCCCCCCCTTTATGAAGCCCCTCGCCCACGAGGGGTCAAAGAATTGTCATTAAACTGGGGAGGCCTCCGTCTTTGCCTCCTGGGCCTACCCTGCCCGGGGCCAAGTCCAGCTCCTGTCCATGTTGGTGAGGGGCATGGAGTTGACACAGGTGAAAGAGGGTCAATGGGACCAGGGGGTGTTTTGAGAATAGAATAGAATAGAATAGAATAGAATAGAATGCCTTTATTGTCATTATACATATGTACAACGAAATTGTAAGTGACAACTCTCTGGTGATGCGAAGTGCAAAAGTTTAAAGAAGAAAGGAAGTGTAAATATATATACAGTATAAAAACAGACATGTCACCAACCGAGAAAAAAAAAACAAAAAAACAGTAGAGCTAAGTATATATTGCTCTTTGACCCTGGCTGAACACTATGACTTATGTTAAGTATATGTCCTTTGTGAGGTATTGTCATTGTAGTGTGTTCAGCACCCGTATTGCACTTGGATAAAATGTGCTGCTAAATCTGGAGGTGCGGGCCTGGATGGACCTGTACCTCCTCCCTGAGGGCAACAGTGAGAACAGGCTGTGTCCAGGATGTGAACCGTCAAGGGTGATGCTTCTGGCCCTGCGCAGACACCTGGTGTTATAGATGTCTGATAGAGAGGACAGCTGGACTCCTATGATGCTCTGGGCTGACTTCCTGACTCTTTCCAGAGCCTTCTTGTCAGCCTGAGAGCTGCTCCTATACCACACTAAGATGTTGTTGGTAAGGATGCTCTCCACAGAACATCTATAGAAGGACAGCAGCAGTTCCTGGAACAGGTTCACCTAACTCAGTGACCTTAAAAAGTACAGGCGCTGCCGTGCTTTTTTCACAAGGACACTGGTGTTTCTGCCCCATGTGAGGTCCTGAGAAATGTATGTACCCAGGAATCTGAAGTCACTGACCCTCTCTACAGTGTCCCCTCGGATCAGAAGGGGAGGGGGATCCTCCCTCTTCCTCCTGAAGTCCAGCACTAACTCCTTTGTTTTGGAGGAGTTGAGTGCTAGATTATTAAGGGAACACCAGGTAGTGAGGTTCAGGACCTCCTCTCTGTAAGCCGTTTCGTCATTGTTGTGGATCAGCCCCACCACAGTAGTGTCATCTGCAAATTTGACAAGGATGTTGCTGTTGTGGATTGGTGCGCAGTCATGGGTGTACAAAGTGTACAGCATGGGGCTGAGCACACAGCCCTGGGGGGCCCCAGTACTCACTGTCAGGACAGAAGAGTGATGAGGCCCCATCCTGACTGACTGCAGACGGTTGGTAAGAAAATCACCAATCCATCTGCAGGTGTGCTCACCAATACCCAGACTGCGCAGTTTGGACAACAGTCTGCTTGGAAGGAGTGTATTAAAAGCAGAACTGAAGTCCACAAACAACATCCTTGCATAAGTGCCAGATTGTTCCAGATGTTTACACACTGTGTGAAGGGCTGTGTTAATGGCATCACCTGTCGACCTGTTGGCTCTATATGCGAATTGGTGCTTATCAAGGCTGGGAGGCAACAAAGATTTGATGTGCCGTAGCACCAGTCTTTCAAAGCACTTCATCACAATTGAAGTAAGAGCCACGGGTCTGTAATCATCCAGACTGCTGACCGACTGTGTCTTGGGGATGGGTACAATAGTGGCAGATTTTAGACAGCTAGGGACTGTGCAAGCAGCCAGTGAGAGGTTAAAAATGGTAGTAAAAACCTCTGCCAGCTGGACTGCACAGCCCCTCAGTACCCTCCCCTGGATACCGTCGGGACCAGCAGCCTTCGACGGGTTCACACTCCGGAGCACCTTCCTGACCTCCTCTGTGCTCACAGTGAGGGCCAGGTTGTCAGCAGGTAGTGGTACAGGGGCACTCTCCCCCTTGTTAACTTCAAACCTAGCAAAGAACTGATTTATCTCCTCTTCTAGGTTTGTGCTGGTCTTGGTGGTGGTAGCATTTGAGCCATTTATGTTCACGAGGTCACGGATGCCCTGCCAGACACGCCGGGGGTTCCCCTCCATGAAGTGCTCCTCGATCTTCTTCCGTACGCTGCCTTCGCCCGCTTAATGCCCTTTTTCAGGTTGGATCTGGCTGTGCTGTACAGTTCTACATTTCCAGACCTGAAAACAGAGTCCCGATCCTTTAGCAGCTGTTTCACCTCACTGTTTATCCACGGTTTTGTATTTGGGTAATGTCTAATCTTCTTCTCCGCTGTGACATTATCCATGCACGTTTTAATATAAAACAGAATGGTGGATGTATAGTCTGTGAGGTCTTCTTGTGCAAAAATGTCCCAGTCTGTTGTGTGGAAGAAGTCCTGGAGTTGTGGGATGGCATCTTCGGCCCAAATCCGTATGGATCTCACCTCAGGCATTGTTCTTTGTATGAGAGGTCTGTATGCTGGGGTCAGAAACAGGGACAGATGATCCGATTGTCCAAGGTGGGGGAGGGGGGTGACTTTGTATGCTTCCTTGATGTTGCTGTAAACTTTATCCAGCATGTTATGACCTCTGGTTGCACATGTAACATGCTGGTAAAACTTAGGGAGCACAGATCTTAAGTCAGCCTGATTAAAGTCTCCGGCCACAATGAAAATACCATCCGGGTAGGCAGACTGTTGTTTGCTAACAGCTGCTAGCAGGGTCTTTAGTGCTACGTTAGCATTATTACCCAATTATTACCCATTGTTACCCAATAGGGCCCGTAGACAGTCCTGTGCTGGGCTGTGAGGTCGCCACCTCAAATGAAGGTGTAATGGTCCCCCTGTAGGGTGCCAGTCTGTCCCTCAGGATCACTTTGCGACCTCTGGGTGGTACCTGCACCCTGTATACAACCTCCCCATTACGTTCAAGAACGCTGCAGGGGCCATCCCAATGACTATCCAACTTTGGGGAGCATCCCTTCTTTCTTTTAGGGGAGTACACCCATACCAACTCCCCTGCAGAGAAGTGCCTGCCAACACTTTGGATATCATAGTTCCTCTTTCGCCGCATACCAGCACTCTCCAGCTGGTTCCTGGCAAAAGTGTGAGCCGACTCCAGTCTGTCCTGCAGCTTGTAGGCATACTCCAGCCAAGGCACATCCTCTACAGAGTCCAGTGGCCTTCCAAAAGCCAGTTCCACAGGAGTACGGATCACCTGAGCGAGCATCAAGAGAGCAGGGGTGCAATTGGTGGAACTCTGCACTGCGGAGTGGTACACCATGAGCACAAGGGGAATGTGTGTGTCCCAGTCACGCTGGTGGTCGGCTGTAAGGATGGCTACTTGTTGCTGCATAGTTCTGTTGAAACGTTCCAGTCGTCCATCACTCTGTGGGTGTAGAGGTGTGGTGCGTGTTTTATGCATGTTTAGTCTCTGACAGTGCAGCAAAAACACAGGACTCAAAATTTCTCCCCTGATCGCTGTGGATGACCTCGGGGATGCCAAAATGACTGAACATGCCCTCAACCAGTGCATCAGCCACGGTCTCTGCCTCCTGGTCCAGCAGTGCATAGGCCTCCAGCCATTTTGTAAAATAGTCCATGGCACACAGGATGTATTTATTCCCTTTGTTACTAACTGGAAAAGGCCCCATGATGTCTATAGCCACCCTCTCCATAGGTGCCCCTGCTACCTGCTTTTGTAAGGAGGCACGTGATTGGTCTAGGGGGCCCTTCCGTGCTGTGCACACATCACAGTGCCTACAAAAGTCCTCCACATCCCACCTGTGCTGACCCCAATAAAACCCCTGTCTAATCCTGCGCAGTGTTTTGGAGCTCCCAAAGTGATCCGACCCTACACCCCCATGACACACCCCCAGCACTGCCTCTCTAAGGGTTTTGGGCACTACCACTTCCCACCTTTCCTCTCCTGTGGCTGGCTACTTCCACATCTTCTGGAGCACCCCACCCACTAAACGCAGGGCACTGAATTTACACCAGAGGCCCTTTGTGGTTAGTGATATCCCCGTCACCTCTCCCCATGGTGGCCTACAACCATCCTCTACCCACTGCCTCACTGGCTTTAAGTAAGAATCCTCTTCCTGTCTAGCTTCCCATACTGACGCTTCTACCACCTGCAGCCCATGACATGATGGCTCTACAGTGGACTCCTCCCCCTTCAGCTCCCTTTCCCAGGCCTCCCTCCTGTCACAATAGCTGCAGACATCCAACAGCACATGGGTGCCGGGACAGGGCATCAGCGTTAGAGTGCTGAGCTCAATTTCAGTGCACCACTTTAAAGTGGAAGGACTGCAGCTCCTCTAACCACCTAGCCACCTGCCCCTCTGGCTCCCTGAAAGACATCAACCACTGCAGGGCTGCATGGTCTGACCTGATAGTGAAGGGGACACCACAGAAGTAGTACTTAAGGTGTCTAGCAGCCACCACTACCGCCAGCAGCTCCCGCCGGGTTACACAGTACCGCCTCTCACTCCTGTTGAAGATCCAGCTAAAATATGCCACAACCTGATCACTCTCAGTACTCACCTGTGACAAAACCGTGCCCATACCCACATTACTGGCGTCAGTGTCCAGAATGAAAGGCAAGGTGGGGTCTGGGGATTTGAGCACAGTGGCATTGATGAGGGCCTGTTTAAGGGCAGCAAATGCCTCATGGCTGTCTGCTGACCATGAGAAGGGCTGGTTGTTTTGAAGGAGGCGGAAAAGGGGAGCACAAATGCAGGAAAACCCCTTAACAAACCTCCGGTAGTAGGAGGCAAGACCCAAAAAACTTTTGAGCTGCCTCTGGTTTTTGGGGATGGGCCAGTCTCTAATAGCAGCAACCTTTTCCTGAAGTGTGCTAATCCCTGCACCACCAACCTTATGGCCCAAAAACTCAACCTCCCTCTGCATAAAGTGGCACTTTTCCGGGGGCAACCTCAGTCCTGCAGCTGCAATCCTCCCGAACACCACCTTCAGCGAGTTCAGTGCAGCCTCAAATGACCTCCTGTGGACTAAGATGTTATCAAGGTAGACCAGGCATTCCTGGCAGGGGACACCAGCCAGCACTCCTTCCATGAGTCTTTCAAATGTACCAGGTGTGTTACACAATCCAAAACTCAGGACTTTGAACTGCCAGTGCCCCCTACCAGTACTGAATGCGGTCTTTGGCTTGGATTCGGGGGTGAGGGGGACTTGCCAATACCTACTGCGCAAATCCAGTGAGGTGAACCAGGCTGAACCTGACACCAGGTCCAGGGTCTCATCCACCTGGGGGAGGGGGTAACAGTCCTTCCTCGTCACCTTGTTTAGGGGCCTATAATCAACACAAAACGTCCACCTGGGGTTCTTCTTCTTAGGCACCATAACTACCCCTGAGGATCATGGACTGTCTGAGGGCTCTGTGATACCGGACTCCAACATGGCACGACCTCCTCCTCTGCAGCCTGCTGTTGGAACATCAGCAAGTGGCTGGGGTGTGTCTTAATAGGTCGTGCATCTCCCGTATCAATATGGTGTTGAACCAGGTGTGGCCCCACCTCCCTGTCAGTGAGAGCAAAAATGTCCCTGAACTGCCACAACAGCTGCCACAACATCATCTGCTGCTGATCATTCAAACCCTCACAGTTCCTGTCTCATAGCTGCTGTGTGATCCCCTAGACCCTGGTGTAGATGTGGTGTGGTGTCTACAGCCGGTGAGGGTGGGTCAGGCTGACTAACCTATCCCTGAGGGCTGGCATGTTCTGTGTTTACTGTGCTCAAGTAGGACGTGATATGGGGGTCCCTGTGTGTAGGAAATGTCAACGGCACACTTTGCCCACCCAGCAGTACCAGTAGCTCCGCCTCCACATCCAAAACACAACCTGTGAAGCGCAAAAAGTCCAGTCCCAGGATACACTGGTCCCCTATACCGGCCACTCATGCTGCAAAGTTCACTATCAGGGGCCCCACCGTAAATGTAAACACACCCCTACCTTCCATGGCTGCTGTCTCACCAGTCACCATTCTCAGTTTCACTGAAGTCCTCTCTAAGACAGTACCAGCTGGGACAATGTCAAGCTTCACTAGAGTCACTGTAGAGCCAGTATCCACTAGAGCTGTACAGGAAACACCACCAACGAACACAGGAAACATGACAGAGATTTCCGACCTCCATCCAGCCCACGTACACAACAGGGCCAGGAGCAGCTTGTGTTCCGTCCTTGTCCTCTCCCTCAGTGATAGGTTGCAGCTCCCGGAAGTTGATAGAGGAGGTCTGTGTTGTCCGGGTTACACAGATCCCTGTCCTTTTCCTTGCTGATGTCTCTTCGTAGGGCAGCAGCAAAGCAGGTGACCCGATTGGCCACACCCCCAGCACACGACTGGACGAGCTGGATGACCTCCCTCCTCAGCCGACTGTGTTGACAGCATCCTCACTGCTTGTACGACCTCCTCTGCCCATGCAGGTTTCTGGTCCGGAACTTCGGCTGCAGTGGTGACCACCACGGGAAGAAACTTGTTTTGTGGCACTGATGACAGTTTCCCTCTCTATAGCGAGCTCCAGCGCCTCTCGGAGTGTGGACAGATGCCGGAACTGTACATGGAGGTGCAGCTCATCAGGGGTCAGGGCTTGAATGAACTGGTCACGGGTGAGCTCATTCTGGATATCAGGTGGCATGGTGGCATAAGCACACCTACCCAGGCTCTCAATATCAAAGGCCAGTAGACGAAGTGACTCACCCGGGTGTCTGGAGCGGTGCTTAAATTCACAACGTAGCGAGTCTTGGACGTTTGACACACCATATCTCCCCTGCAGTGCATCAACAAGTGCCTTATAGTCACCTCTTTCATCCGGACTCTGCAGCAGGAGACAAGCTGAAGCTTCATCAGTCAGGGAAATGGCGAGCTGTATGGCCTTAGTCTTTGCATCCACAATCAGTTCGAATTGCATCCGGTAAGCCTCCCACCTCCCTTTTCCTGAATATTTCGATGTTTTCATGCTGACCGGCAGATGGCGGAGGGTGTTGTCATGTCTGTTTACAGCCGAGCCATCCAGGCATGCACCGCCACCATCATGTAGTGCTGGCATTTCCCGCAAATAGTCCGGGTGGCGCAAAAAAACAGCATCTCAAGCAGCAGAATGTCCATTTCCAACATCCGAAACGTTCCAAACAGCTCCAGACATGTCCACCATGCACTCCCCCTTCTCCTGCTTCACCTTAGGTCTAGCTCTGGTGTATAAAACCATCTCACCCTCCGTGACAATTTAAGTCTGTTTGTTGTGGGGCCCTAATTCTGATCTTCTGACACCAAATGTAACACCCTGGAGAGTTTCACACAAGGATGAAGCCAGGAGCGACGTTCAGAAGGTTTATTAATCATTAACAAGGCACTCAAAAAACGGCTCCTCTCAGGTACATAAGCATACACCTCTCTCTGTCACTTCCGCCCCCACTGCATGTCAGCCCCCCTCCTCTCTCTCTCACTGACTCCTCCCATCTCAGTCACAACCACCTGAACCAAAACAGTGAAACTAAACAGCAGAACATAATGAACATAAATAACCCATAATGGTTAACTATTACAGATTATCACAATACATTCGATCATATGATAGTCTGATCACAGCCAAACAAGATAAAGGTTCATGCATAATTGTAAAATGGGGGTGTATATGATAGTGAGCCTCCTAAAATATTGCCCTGGTTTGTTTTTATTACTAACATGAGTGGTTTGTTGTGCTGTGTACTGCAGTTTTAGTTTGCTGTGCAGATTTCTGTTCACCTTTCACCTAATTAACCTGCATGCATGTGTGACTCTGTTGGGGCTGTATTAATGGAAAGCACCTGAAACCAATCTTCTGCTGACACTCTTCCTACCAGATTGGACCCTGTTTATTGGCACCTGGGTATAAATATGTGGACTGAGTGGAGTAGAGGGGGAGAGCATCACAGAGGACTGGGAGCTGGTGGAGGATCAACACGGACGGCAGTGGATTGACTAAGGTATTGGAAATGGACTGAACAGACGAGCGGGCATCTGTCAATAAAAGGAACGACGTTGGAGGAGGACCAACTGCTCGAGCTAAGTAAAGAAACGTGCCCCATCATGTTCTCCAGGAAGTGTGTGCCGGTGCCGTGCACCAGTCGAGCATCAATCATCTTCCATGAAGTTACTGGCTCCTAGGACCCAACAGATCTGGACAAGCAGGCGAGGAGACTGGACGAGAGTATACAACACAACCCAATGGGCTAAGAAAAGGAACGTAACCCATTCTGTGATGTGTGTGTGTGGCGACTGTTCTGTGAGTGGCTTTCACCAAGACCTGTACTTTGCCTCTCCAGCTACATCGCCCTGGCATGGATGAGGAAGTGGCTGGCCAGTCTGGAGCGTCGCTGATCTGATGGGGACCCTGGACACACCTCCTCCTTTGCAAAAGCTCCAATAGTGCTGTGCAACACTGCTTGTGCCGCTTGGAGCTGCCACCGTGGGACTGTGCAGCAGCTGAGACAGACCAGGAGGCAGCTACAGGCCCTAGATTGAGCCTGAATTTTTATGTTTAGAACATTTTTAATTGTCTTTTTATGGTTTTTTAAACTTGTTCACTTTCTTTTATTGAGACCACTTGTGGGTCATTTTAATAAATCCTTTTTAACTTTACCATTGCATTAACCTGGTTTGTCACAGTGGCGAAAAACTGGAAAAACTAAAGAAACCACACCTTGCATGCTCACATTTGGCATTGTCGGCAGGATCTACCAGCTCCACTGTGACTTACCAATTAACAAAATGGATACAGCTCAGAGTAGTATAACCCCACCTATTATTGCACAGTTTATTATGCCGTGGTTTATGGGGGCAGTGTGGGTGCCTAAGTTTAATGGTGATAAATCAAAGTTTGTGGAATGGAGGGCTCAGGTAGAAGCGATGTTGCGAGCACAAGGATTGAGTCAACAGCAGCAGGCTGACTTTGTCCTGGGGGCCTTAGAAGGGGAAGGAAAACGTGAGCTGCTCTTTATTTCAAAAGGAGATAGAGACACTGTGGTCAAAGTATTGGACATTTTACAAAGACTTAATGCTATGCCAGCCACCAAAGCACAGCTGAGGGCAAATTTTTAAAAATGTAAACAGAAGCCTGAAGAGAGTGTGACTGCATTTATATTAAAATTAAGAGAAATGTTTTCTAAATGGCAGGAGCAGGACATGGACACAGAGGATGGTGATGATCTCCTCCTTGAGCAGCTGATGGTAGGTCTGCAACCAAGGTCAGCAAAGCAAGAACTGAGCCCACAGCTGCGGCGCAATGATCACATGATATTTGCAGATGCCTGCAAGGAGGTCCAAGCCCTTGAACAAGAACTGGAGCATGGTGAGGTCTCTAGTGTTGCACAAGAGGCACTGTCCCGCCCCTCAGAAACACTGCTGATGTAGAGTTGGGCCAAAAAGAGAGGCTGCAGGCTGAACTGCAAAGTGAACTGTTGGGAGAGATGAGGAAAGAGATTACAGAACAGATTAAGACCCTATCTTCTGATTTGCTGGAAGAGATGAGGACATTGTACTCCAGAGATGTGCCCTCAGCCCGACACCCCTCGCCTGAGCATGAAGTTGCACGAAGTCGACCTGCAGCAGCCCCCAGGTCTGTCTATCAGTGGGATGCTCAAGGGAGGCCCATCTGCCGGCACTGTGGCACACCTGGGCAGTGGCGTGCACAGACATTGAGAGGGCAAGTCCTCAGCCAACGAAAAAGGGCACACCTCTCCCGAGTCCAACAATCCTGATCTGCAGTATTTTCATAAATATTGGTCTGCAATAACTTGCTATCACTGTTTATTCAGTATTACACATATGTTAGCATTCTACAAAACAATGTACTGCTACTGCAATGGCCTTACACGTTTCACACCAAATAACTAGAAAAAAACAAACAAAAAACATTCTACTCATAAAGTACAATGAGCACAGGCCTTAACAGTCCAGGAGCAAAAAAAATGACTAGAGGAGAATTATGAACCACCCAACCGTGTAAAAATCCACAAAGCCAAAACTGAGTCACATAATCATGACAATCACTAATTTACTGAACAACCTCTATCAGCCTGAACAAATCAATATCATATAACCAATCTAGGACTG
Source organism: Sphaeramia orbicularis (assembly GCF_902148855.1). Taxonomy (NCBI): domain Eukaryota; kingdom Metazoa; phylum Chordata; class Actinopteri; order Kurtiformes; family Apogonidae; genus Sphaeramia; species Sphaeramia orbicularis. The sequence continues at coordinate 40,259,939 of NC_043975.1, read as the reverse complement.
CACACTTGACACAACTGTACATAAGGACTGACATTTGGCTTGATCCAGGACAGAAGAGAGCTGCTACTCTGGGCTGCCTGCTGCAAGTCTCTTTCCCTCTGTTTCTTTACTCTTTCCTTTCTTGGCATTTTGCTGCAATTGTGCACTGCAATGAACATTGTAGACCAGGGGTGTTAAACTCATTTTAGTTCAGGGGCCACATACGCTTAATATGATCTAGAGTGGGCCGGACCAGTAAAATAATATGAATAATAGGATAAGAACTTTTGAGTGAAAAAAGTAAATTCTGTAATGAAAATGTTTACATCTACGAATTGTACTTGAACATAACATGAACAAATATGAACAACCTGAAAATTTGTTAGTAAAATAAGTGCAATGTTAACAATATTACACCTCAGTTGATCATTTATACAAGTGAATCACAACTTAGAGATCACAGTGGATCTACAAATACACAAAACATTAATTAATAGGCAGAATATTATTAAAATTCCAAATACTTCTCTTAAGACATTTCAGATATTCACATTTTTGGTAAAAAGCTTGTCTGTAAATGTAAACTTTTTTGTGTAATTTTACTTTTTATTCACTAAAAAAAAGAGACAAATTTACAGTTTTCATTATTTATAGGTTAGTATGGTAGTATTTTACTGGTCTGATCCACTTTAGACTGAAATGACCTAAAATGATTTTAACATCCTTGATTATTAATATCTTCAGTGTAATTTTTGCATTTCACAAATTCATCCCAGGGGCTGGATTGAACCCTTTGGCGGGCCAGATTTGGCCCTGGGGCCACATGTTGGACACCTGTGTTGTAGACATACAGATTTTTTTTATCTGAATCACAGACTGATGTTAATTATATTTTGTCCATGAATACTTATTAAATAATTCCAAATGGTCTGTCTGCTTTCTTTCATAGCTTTTCCCCTGGTTGTGCTGCTTCCAGACATGTATTTTCATGTTAAAGTATTTAACCAATCACATTTCAGCCACCATTTGTTGCCAGGCAGGGTCAAAGTCAAAGAAATCTGCCTGGAGGCCTTCACAATCAGTTCTGCAGGCCCTCTAGCAAAACATAAGTCTCAATGAAACAGTTGCTTCAACTAATCAGATTTTGAGTTGGCGACACCAAAGCCCTCTAGCAGGTGTATGGTAACGTCAGCGTATTCACACCCTTTGATTGGATAGTCAGAGAGCGTACTAGCCAAAGCTAGCGAACTGCATCTGTAGCGAGCTGCACAAACAGAAATATAGTTGTGTTGGTAGCTGTTTTGTCAAAAGACAATGGCTGGAGGAGGAGAAGAAATGGATTTGGTTGCAGATTTACTGTCAAAGCCATTTTCAAGATGGACTTTTCAAGAAAAGCTGGACATCGTTAAGAAAGGTTGGACAATTCCAAAGCTAGCAAGCTGGTCACAACCAGGAAAAAGATCTGTCCGTCACTTTTATTCCACTTACTATGACTGGTACCCCCGGTCCCAGTGACGTGCAGTCAGAGGAGGCAGGGGAGGCAGAACCTCCCTTGTCAATCCTGAAAAGAAAAAAAACTTGACTATAAAATATAATAAATGTTGATAGTTGTCAGCTGGTATGTCCTATAAACTCATTTTCCATTCGAATCCAATATTGTTATTATTATTATTATTATTATGTCAATTAGAATAGCAGAATTTCCGCACACTCCGTTCAAATACAGGGAGGAGATGTGTTGTGAGGCAGCGCTGTGCTGTGCCTCCCGGAGAACTGTCTACTCTCCTCATGAACTCTGCTGGTACCCGATGAAAATATTGTGTCGCTGTCCCTCTGTATATCGCAGTTAAAATGCTTTCAAACACTCTGATTATATGCTCTATCCTTCCATAATCTGCATAATGTATGGAATGTATTTCTGTAATGTGTTTAGGCTCGCAGATTAATCATAAAACCGCAGTGAAAAAGTCACTAGGGGAGGCAAACAGTACCCCTTATGATAGATGGCGCCTGTGAGTCCACAGATTCATGCGCTTATAATCTTCTTCGTTCTTTTTTATACACTTTTATTCACGAGGATTGGTGCATGGATTTCATTTACAAATAAAGGTAAGACCATAAACTTGTTTTAATTTTTAGTTTGAAATGGCTCTTTTTGAAGGTTTCCTGTTGAGTTCCTGCCAGTCTACCTATGCTGACTTGATGCAGAGCCCATATACCCAGGCCATTCCTTTTGCTCACTCTCTCTATTCCAGTTTCTCAGGCCACCATATATTTGTAGACCTGGCTCTGAAAGAGTCAGTGCCTCCCCAGCCATGAACCCCACTGCACGTCACTGCCCAGTGCCTGCAGGGATAATCTGTACAACAGAGTTGTTGAACTCTTTTTGAGGAAAGAAGGGAGGATGGATTTTGTGTACAAATAATCAGAATTTTTTGGTGAGTAAAATGTTGCTATTTTCCTTAATAATATTGCAAGTTAATGAGGTTATTATTGATGCTTCTTTAAGCCTCAGTCACAAAGCTTTGTGCGAACCTATCGTTCGTACGAGTTCTGGGGACATTAAGCCTTTTGTGAATGTGTGTTTGATGTGTCTGGGATTGTGCGCTGTCCGTAGTGCTGAAATCACACATTACTGCACAAAAACTGACCTGTACTGTTAGAAATTAGGAGTCATAATAAGACATCAAATTAAGAAATTTGAAGTAGAAGATATAAGAATTAAACAAAGATACACAAGAATAATAAAGAAGTGAATGTTAAAAACACTAACCATCCAACACACACATCCATCATGCTGATTCTTGTCCCTGTGGACTGTGTATTATCTCTGTAGATTTGTTTCAAGTTTATTTTTCTGTTAATAAAAGACTTTGTTCTTTATATGTTCTGCACTGTGCATTTGAGACCAGTCATTCACTCCGTCTTGACAGTTTGTATTCGACCCACATAAGAATGCCACAAATACATGGAGCCGATTTAGGGCCTTAAGTTTTGTAAATGGAAAATATAGAATTTGAAACTGAAAATTAAAGTTTTGATCTTGAATTTTGAAAAATACAACAATGTATTCAAATTAAAAATAAGTGTATGAAAAGTTTTTTCAGGTTAAATATAATTTTGATTCACTTCGGTACTTCTTTCGAATAAATTATTTATTTTCATTTTTCACTTTCATATATATTATAATATATGAGGTTTTATTTTTTTATTTTTTTGTTTTATCTTTTCAGATTCAGATCTTTTTTTCACTTTGAAATCTTTTTTTTTCTAGTTTCAGATCTCTCAAAGCTTTTTAAATGTAGGTTTGTCACTGGCATGAGTTTTTTCACTACCACTGACGTGAATATAGTGTAAATAGTGTTGAGTCTGAATTGTTTTAGTTGCGACGTTCCCTGAAGGCAACATGAGCAGGGAAGGTCCCTAAGTTTTTTGTCATGCTGTCACTCATGATTCCACGCCCCTCTCAGTTGAGGCCACACCCTCCATGCCACATCAGGGCCAAATGTTGAACGAGCGAAAAAAAAAAACATCTGAAAGTGAAAAAAAGAGATCTGAAACTGAAAAAAAGATTTGAAAGAGAAAAAAAATCTGAAAGTGAAAAAATAAGATTTGAAACTGTAAAAAATATGACCTGAATCTGAAAAGATAAAACATGCAACTACAAAAAAATAATACCTCAAATTTTAAAATATATATGAAAGTGAAAAATGAAAATAAATAATTTATTCAAAAGAATTACCGAAGTGAATCAAAATTATATTTAACCTGAAAACTTTTCGTACACTTATTTTTAATTTGAATGTATTGCTGTATTTTTCAAAATTCAAGATCAAAACTTTAATTTTCGGTTTCAAATGTGATATTTTCATATGCAAAACTTATGGCCCTAAATCAGCTCCATACAATTGTCATACTACTGCTGCACTGCATCTTACGCCCACCTTAATAACGCCATGCAAATCTCTGTCAGTGCGTTCGTTCGTGTGAATGTCATAAGGGACCCCTAAGAACACCGTAATTAGGCCCAAGCCGAGTATAGCCGGCGCAGGGCCTATTGAGTCTGCAGTGGGCGCATGGGGACGAAATCGCCAGTGACGCGGTCGCTTTTCGCCACTGTCGCCACTCTCACACATATTCACATTCACGGCACTGAGACCTTTCCGAAGATGTACATGACATGTGCACAAGTCGCATATTTACACCTGCTCAGAATGAATGGGAGTCAATGGGACACGCCAAGTCGGGGTCAGTCACGTGGGTGTAAGTGCACGACACGTGACATCTGACCCCACAGACATGTGGGGGAACTCGAGAGCTTTCAAATAAAGCCAAATATGTGGTTACCATAGAAATGGCTATATTGTTCTTGCTCAGATTATTATTAATTTTATTTATTTATTTATTTTTAGGCCCAAGCCGAGTAAAGCCGGCGCAGGGCCTATTGAGTCTGCAGTGGGCGCATGGGGACGAAATTGCCAGTGACGCGGTCGCCTTTCGCCACTGTCGCTACTCTCACACATATTCACATTCACGGCACGGAGACAGACATGTGGGGGAGCTCGAGAGCTTTCAAATAAGGCCATATGTGGTTGCCATAGAAAGGGCTATATTGTTCTTCCTCAGATTCTGATTTTTTTTCTCCTGCTCTTTCAGCTCAATTTTGACCCTCTGAACATTTATGAAAACTCACCAAATTTTGCCTAAAGTTCAAAAGTGTGAGAAATTGAATTTACATATAGGTTTCGTAGAGGTCGGTAAAGAAATGTTGCGGCAGCGCCCCCTTGAAAAGCGGAAATGCATTGCGCCAATGGGAGCTCGTCCAACATAAAGTTTGTCGTAGAGCCACGAAAATTGGTACACAGATTCATCATGAGGAGACAAACAAAAAATATTATTATGGCCATGCCCCTAAACCAACCCTTGGTCAGCCATATTGGATTGAAATTTCCAAAGTGCTGAGTCAGCGTTTTCGCTGACGTTGTATTTTAACTATCTCCTACTAAGTTGTTTGGCCGAATGAGCTCAAAATCGGTGTACAGTATCTAGAGAAGTGGGATATCAAAAGTTATCTGAATTTTTTAATCGTTGTCACCGTTTTTGTGCAACGAGGTTACAAACTTTGTGAAGTTTTGTCGAAAATTTGCCAACACAAAAATTGCTTCAGCTCAGACATACAAACACCGATTTGGCTGAAATTTGACTCAGGCGTCGATCTCCCAGGCCTACACCCATTTATTGAAAGACATTGAAATTTCACACTATAGCGCCCCCTACAAATGTACATTTACAAAAATGACATCAGTTCGGACATACGAACACCAATTTGGCTTAAACTTGACTCAGACATCTGTCTCCCAGGTCTACACCTACTTGTCAAAAGAAACTGAAATTTTGCACTACAGCGCCCCCTACAAAAAATTTTTGATTTTTATTTTTTTTTAATAAAATTGCTTCAGTTCGGACATATGAACACCGATTTGGCTCAAATTTGACTCAGACGTCTATCTCTCAGGCCTACACCCATTTATCAGAAAAGTTGGAAATTCGGTGCCATAGCGCCCCCTAAAATTTTACCTTTACAAAAATTACTTCATGTTAGACATACAAACACCAATTTGGCTCAAATTTGAATCAGTTGTCCATCTCCTAGGCCTACACCCATTTATCAAAAGAAAATGACATTTTGCTAAATAGCGCCCCCTACAAATTTACCTTCATGAAAATTGAATTAATTCAAACATACGAACACCGATTTGGCTCAAATTTCACTCAGTGGTAAATCTCGCAGGTCTAAACCCATTCAGAGGAAGAAATTCAATTTTAGCTTCATACCGCCCCCTACAGATTTACTTATACTAAAATTTCTTTAGTTTGGACATAAAACCAAAGATTTGCCTCAAATTTGAATCAGTTGTCAATCTCCCAGGCTACACCCATTCATCAGAAGACATTGAAATTTGGTGCTAGAGCGCCACCTGCTGAACGATGGACATACTTCTACTGGACGTGCCTGTGGTGAGGGCCTTTAGATGCCGCTTGCGGCTTTAATTAGGCCCGAGCCGAGTAAAGCCGGCAAAGGGCCTATCGAAATCGCCAGTGACACGGTCGCCTTTCACCACTGTCGCCACTCTCACACATATTCACATTCACGGCACTGAGACCTTTCCGAAGATGTATATGACATGTGCACAAATCGCATATTTACACCTGCTCAGAATGAATGGGAGTCAATGGGACATGCCCAGTCGGGGTCAGTCACGCGGGTGAAAGTGCACGACACATGACATCTTACCCCACAGACGTGGGGGACCTTGAGAGCTTTCACATAAGGCCAAATACGTGGTTACCATGGAAACGGCTATATTGTTCTTGCTCAGATTATTATTATTTTTATTTATTTAGGCCCGAGCTGAGTAAAGCCGGCGCAGGGCCTATTGAGTCTGCAGTGGGCGCATGGGGACGAAATCGCCAGTGACGCGGTCGCCTTTCTCCACTGTCACCACTCTCACACATATTCACATTCACGGCACTGAGACCTTTCCGACGATGTAAATGACGTGCACAAATCGTATATTTACACCTGCTCTGAATGAATGGGAGTCAATGGGAATCGTCAAGTCGGGGTCAGTCACGTGGGTGAAAGTGCACGACACGTGACATCCGACCCCAAAGACATGTGGGGAACCTCGAGAGCTTTAACATAAGGCCAAATACGTGGTTGCCATAGAAAAAGTATCTATCTTTTGTGTGACGTCGCAAACTTTGTAAAGTTTCTTTGCAAATTTACCATTACAAAAATTGCTTCAGCTCAGACATACGAACACCGATTTGGCTCCAATTACACTCAGACGTCCATCTCCCAGGCCTACACTCATTTATTAAAAGAATTTGAAATTTCGCTCTAGACCGCCCCCTACAAATGTACATTTACAAAAATGACATCAGTTTGGAGATACGAACACCGATTTGGCTCAAATTTGACTAAGACATCTGTCTCCCAGGCCTACACCTACTTGTCAAAAGAAAGTGAAATTTCACACTACAGCGCCCCCTACAAGTTTTTTTTTATTTTTTTTTTTTATTAAAATTGCTTCAGTTCGGACATACGAACACCAATTTGGCTCAAATTTGACTCAGATGTCTATCTCTCAGGCCTACACCCATTCATCAGAAAAATTTGAAATTTGGAGCTGTAGCGCCCGCTACAATTTTACCTTTATGAAAATTACTTCACTTCAGACATACGAACACCAGTTTGGCTCAAATTTGAATCAGTTATCAATCTCCCAGGCCTACACCCATTTATCAAAAGAAATTGCCATTTCACTCACTAGCGCCCACTACAAATTCACCTTCACGAAAATTGCATCACCTCGGACATATGAACACCTGGCAACACACATGGCTCAAATTTGACTCAGTGGTACATCTTGCAGGCCTACCCCCATTCAATTGAAGAAATTTAATTTTAGCTGCATAGCGCCCCCTACAGATTTACTTATACAAAAATTTCCTTAGGTCGGACATACAAGCAATGATTTCCCTCAAATTTGAATCAGTTGTCAATCTCCCAGGCCGACACCCATTCATCAGAAGACACTGAAATTTGGTGCTGGAGCGCCACCTGCGGAATGATGGGCATACTTCCACTGGACGTGCCCTTGGCGAGGGCCTTTAGATGCCACTTGCGGCTTTAATTTTGTCTTATTTTTCCTTCTCCTGCGCTTTGAGCTCAATTTTGACCCTCTGAACATTTATGAAAACTCACCAAATTTTGCCTAAAATTCAAAAGTGTGAGAAATTGAATTTACATATAGGTTTCGTAGAGGTCGGTAAAGAAATGTTGCGGCAGTGCCCCCTTGAAAAGTGGAAATGCATTGCGCAAATGGGAGCGTGTCCAACATAAAATTTGTCGTAGAGCCACGAAAATCAGTACACAGATTCATCATGAAGAGACAAACAAAAAATATTATTATGGCCACGCCCCTAAACCAACCCTTAGTCGGCCATATTGGATTGAAATTTCCAAAATGCTGAGTCAGCGTTTTCGCTGACGTCGTATTTTAACTATCTCCTACTTGGCCGTTTGGCCAGATGAGCTCAAAATCGGTATACAGGATCTAGAGAAGTGGGGCATCAAAAAGTAGTCGAATTTTTTGAATCGTTGTCACTGTTTTTGTGCGACGAGGTTGCAAACTTTGCAAAGTTTTTTCGAAAATTTGCCATGACAAAAATTGCTTCAGCTCAGACATACAAACACCGATTTGGCTAAATTTGACTCAGACGTCTATCTCCCAGGCCTACACCCATTTATTAAAAGAAACTAAAATTTCGCACTACAGCGCCCCCTACAAATTTACATTTACTAAAATGACATCAGTTCGGAGATACGAACACCGATTTGGCTCAAATTTGACTCAGACATCTGTCTCCCAGGCCTACACCTATTTGTCAAAAGAAACAGAAATTTGTCGCTACAGCGCCGCCTACAAGTTTTTTAAAAATTTTTTTATTAAAATTGCTTCAGTTCGGACATATGAACACCAATTTGGCTCAAATTTGACTCAGACGTCTATCTCTCAGGCCTACACCCATTTATCAGAAAAAATTGAAATTTGGTGCTTTAGCGCCCCCTCCAAGTTTACCTTTACGAAAATTACTTTACTTCAGACATACGAACACAAATTTGGCTCAAATTTGAAGAAGTTGCCAATCTCCCAGGCCTACACCAATTCAGCAAAAGAAATTGCCATTTCGCTCAGTGGCGCCCCCCTACAAATTTACCTTCACAATAATTGCATAAGTTTGGACATACAAACACCGATTTGGCTGAAATTTGACTCAGTGGTACATCTCGCAGGCCTACACCCATTCAATGGAACAAATTGAATTTTGGCTCCATAGCGCCCCCTACAGATTTATTTATACAAAAAATTTTTTAGTTTGGACATACGAACACTGATTAGTCTCAAATTTTTAGTCAATTGTCAATCTCCCAGGCCAACACCAATTCATCAGAAAACACAAAATTTGGGGCTAGAGCGTCACCTGCTGAACGACGGACATGCTTCTACTGGACGTGCCCATGGCGAGGGCCTTTAGATGCCGCTTGCGGCTTTAATTTATTTTATTAGGCCCGAGCCGAGTAAAGCCGGCGCAGGGCCTATTGAGTCTGCAGTGGGCGCATGGTGACGAAATCGCCAGTGACGCGGTCGCCTTTCACCACTGTCGCCACACTCACACATATTCACATTCACGGCACTGAGACGTTTCCGAAGATGTATATGACGTGCACAAATCGCATATTTACACCTGCTCAGAGTGAATGGGAGTCAATGGGACACGCCCACTCAGGGTCAGTCACGTGGGTGTAAGTGCACGACACGTGACATCTGACCCCACAGACATGTGGGGGACCTTGAGAGCTTTCAAATAAAGTCAAATACGTGGTTGCCACGGAAACACCTATATTGTTCTTGCTCAGATTATGATTATTTTTATTTATTAGGCCCGAGCCGAGTAAAGCCGGCGCAGGGCCTATTGAGTCTGCAGTGGGCGCATGGGGACGAAATCGCCAGTGACGCGGTTGCCTTTTGCCACTGTCGCCACTCTCACACATATTCACATTCACGGCACTGAGACCTTTCCGACGATGTACATGACGTGCACAAATCGCATATTTACACCTGCTCAGAATGAATGGGAGTCAATGAGACACGCGCACTTGGGGTTAGTCACATGTGTGTAAGTGCACGACACGTGACATCTGACCCCACAGACATGTGGGGGAGCTCAAGAGCTTTCACATAAGGCCAAATATGTGGTTGCCATAGAAACGGCTATATTGTTCTTGCTCAGATTATTATTATTTTTATTTTTTTTAGGCCCGAGCCGAGTAAAGCCGGCGCAGGGCCTATTGAGTCTGCAGTGGCCGCATGGGGACAAAATCACCAGTGACGCGGTCGCCTTTCGCCACTGTCGCCACTCTCACACATATTCACATTCACGGCACTGAGACCTTTCCGAAGATGTACATGACGTGCACAAATCGCATATTTACACCTGCTCTGAATGAATGGGAGTCATGGGGACACGCCCAGTCGGGGTCAGTCACGCGGGTGTAAATGCACGACACGTGACATCTGACCCCACAGACATGTGGGGGACCTCGAAAGCTTTCAAATAAGGCCAAATATGTGGTTACCATGGAAACAGCAAGATTATTATTAGGCCCGAGCCGAGTAAAGCCAGCACAGGGCCTATTGAGTCTGCAGTGGGCAAATGGGGACAAAATCGCCAGTGACGCGGTCGCCTTACGCCAGTGTCGCCACTCTCACACATTTCCACATTCACGGCACTGAGACCTTTCCGACGATGTATATGACATGTGCACAAATCGCATATTTACACCTGCTCAGAATGAATGGGAGTCAATGGGACACGCACACTCGGGGTTAGTCACGTGGGTGTAAGTGCACGACACGTGACATCTGACCCCACACACATGTGGAGGACCTCGAGAACTTTCAAAAAAGGGCAAATACGTGGTTGCCATAGAAATGGCTATATTGTTCTTGCTCAGATTATTAGGCCCGAGCCGAGTAAAGCCGGCGCAGGGCCTATTGAGTCTGCAGTGGGCGCATGGGGACAAAATCGCCAGTGACGCGGTCGCCTTTCGCCACTGTCGCCACTCTCACACATATTCACATTCACGGCACTGAGACCTTTCCGACAATGTACATGACATGTGCAAAAATTGCATATTTACACCTGCTCTGAATGAATGGGAGTCAATGGGACACGCCCACTCGCGGTCAGTCATGTGGGTGTAAGTGCACGACACGTGACATCTGACCCCACAGACATGTGGGGGACCTCGAGAGCTTTCACATAAGGCCAAATATGTGGTTGCCATAGAAACGGCTATATTGTTCTTGCTCAGAGTATTATTTTTATTTTTATTATTAGGCCCGAGCCGAGTAAAGCCGGCGCAGGGCCTATTGAGTCTGCAGTGGGCGCATGGGGACAAAATCGCCAGTGACGCAGTCGCCTTTCGCCACTGTCGCCACTCTCACACATATTCACATTCACGGCACTGAGACCTTTCCGACGATGTATATGACATGTGCACAAATCGCATATTTACACCTGCTCAGAATGAATGGGAGTCAATGGGACACGCCCACTCGGGGTCAGTCACATGTGTGTAAGTGCACGAAAGGTGACATCTGACCCCACACACATCTGGGGGGCCTCGAGAACTTTCAAAAAAGGGCAAATACGTGGTTGCCATAGAAACGGCTATATTGTTCTTGCTCAGATTATTATTATTTTTATTTTTATTTTATTGTTTTGTTTTTTTTTTGTCTTATTTTTCTTTCTCCTGCGCTTTGAGCTCAATTTTGACCCTCTGAACATTTACGAAAACTCACGTTCAGACATACGAACACCGATTTGGCTCAAATTTGACTCAGTGGTACATCTCACAGGCCTACACCCATTCAATGGCACAAATTGAATTTTGGCTCATCGCGCCCCCTACAGATTTATATATACAAAATTTTTTTCAGTTCGGACATACGAACACTGATTTGTCTCAAATCAATTGTCAATGTCCCAGGCCTAAACCCATTCATTAGAAGACACAAAATTTGGGGCTACAGCGCCACCTGCTGAACGATGAGCATACTTCCACTGGACGTGCCCTTGGCGAGGGACTTTAGATGCCACTTGCGGCTTTAATTTTTTTTTTTTGTCTTATTTTTCTTTCTCCTGCGCTTTGAGCTCAATTCTGACCCCCTGAACATTTACGAAAACTCACCAAATTTTGCACAAAATTAAGAAGTGCGAGAAATTGAATTGACATATAGGTTTCGTAGATGTCGGTAAAGAAATGTTGCCGCAGCGCCCCCTTGAAAAGTGGAAATGCATTACGCCAAAGGGAGCACGTCCAACATAAAGTTTGTCGTAGAGCCACGAAAATCGGTACACAGATTCATCATGAGGAGACAAAAAAAAATTATTATTATGGCCACGCCTCTAAACCAACCCTTAGTCGGCCATATTGGATTGAAATTTCCAAAATGCTGAGTCATCGTTTTCGCTGATGTCGTATTTTAACTATCTCCTACTAAGCCGTTTGGCCGAATGAGCTCAAAATCGGTGTACAGTATCTAGAGAAGTGGGACATCAAAAGTTAGCCAAATTTTTTGAATCGGCATCACCGTTTTTGTTTGACGAGGTTGCAAACTTTGCGAAGTTTTTTCAAAAATTTACCATTACAAAAATTGCTTCAGCTCAGACATACGAACACCGATTTGGCTGAAATTTGACTCAGACATCCATCTCCCAGGCCAACACCCATTTACTAAAAGAAATTGAAATTTAGCACTATAGCGCCCCCTAAAAATTTACATTTACAAAAATTACATCAGTTCGGACATACAAACACCGATTTGCCTCAAATTTGACTCAGACATCTGTCTCCCAGGCCTACACCTATTTATCAAAAGAAACTGAAATTTCGTACTACAGCGCCCCCTTCATGTTTTTTTTTTTAAATTTTTTTATTTAAATTGCTTCAGTTCAGACATACGAACACCAATTTGGCTCAAATTTGACTCAGACGTCTATCTCTCAGGCCTACACCACTTTGTCAGAAAAATTTGAAATTTGGACCTATAGTGCCCCCTACAATTTGACCTTCATGAAAATTACTTCACTTCAGACATACGAACACTAATTTGGCTCAAATTTGAATCATCTGTTAATCTCCCAGGCCTACACCCATTTATCAAAAGAAATTTCTATTTCGCTCATTAGCGCCCCCTACAAATCTACTTTCACAAAAATTGCATTACTTCGGACATACGACCACCGATTTGGCTCAAATTTGACTCAGTGGTACATCTTGCAAGCCTACACCCATTCAATTGAAGAAATTTAATTTTAGCTGCATAGCGCCCCCTACAGATTTACTTATACAAAAATGTCCTTACTTCGGACATACGAGCAATGATTTCCCTCAAATTTGAATCAGTTGTCAATCTCCATGGCCTACACCCATTCATAGGAAGACACTGAAATTTGGTGCTAGAGCGCCACCTGCTGAACGATGGGCATACTTCCACTGGACGTGCCCTTGGTGAGGGCCTTTAGATGCCGCTTGCGGCTTTAATTAGGCCCGAGCCGAGTAAAGCCGGCGCAGGGCCTATTGAGTCTGCAGTGGGCGCATGGGGACGAAATTGCCAGTGACGCGGTCGCCTTTCGCCACTGTCGCCACTCTCACACATATTCACATTCACGGCAATGAGACCTTTCCGACGATGTATATGACATGTGCACAAATTGCATATTTACACCTGCTCAGAATGAATGGGAGTCAATGGGACATGTCCACTCGGGGTCAGTCACATGTGTGTAAGTGCACGACAGGTGACATCTGACCCCACACACATGTGAGGGACCTCGAGAACTTTATAAAAAGGGCAAATACGTGGTTGCCATAGAAACGGCTAGATTGTTCTTGCTCAGATTATTAGTATTTTTATTTTTATTATTAGGCCCGAGCCGAGTAAAGCCGGCGCAGGGCCTATTGAGTCTGCAGTGGGCGCATGGGGACGAAATCGCCAGTGACGCGGTCGCCTTTTGCCACTGTCGCCACTCTCACACATATTCACATTCACGGCACTGAGACCTTTCCGACGATGTACATGACATGTGCACAAATCGCATATTTACACCTGCTAAGAACAAATGGGAGTCAATGGGACACGCCCACTCGGGGTCAGTCATGTGGGTGTAAGTGCACGACACGTGACCTCTGACCCCACAGACATGTGGGGAACCTCGAGAACTTTCAAAAAAGGGCAAATACGTTGTTGCCATAGAAATGGCTATATTGTTCGTTCTCAGATTATTATTATTTTTAATACGCCCGAGCCGAGTAAAGCCGGCGCAGGGCCTATTGAGTCTTCAGTGGGCGCATGGGGACGAAATCGCCAGTGACGCGGTCGCCTTTCGCCACTGTCGCCACTCTCACACATATTCACATTCACAGCACTGAGACCTTACCGAAGATGTATATGACATGTGCACAAATTGCATATTTACACCTGCTCAGAATGAAAGGGAGTCAATGGGACACGCCCAGTCGGGGTCAGTCACGTGGGTGTAAGTGCACGACACGTGACATCTAACCCCAAAGACATGTGGGGGAGGTCGAGAGCTTTCAAATAAGTCCAAATATGTGGTTGCCATAGAATTGGCTACATTGTTCTTGCTCAGATTATTATTATATTATTTTTTTTATTTTTTATTTTTTTTCTTTCTCTGGCACTTTGAGCTCAATTTTGACCCCCTGAACATTTACGAAAACTCACCAAATTTTGCCTAAAATTCAGAAGTGTGAGAAATTGAATTTACATATAGGTTTCGTAGATGTCGGTAAAGAAATGTTGCGGCAGCGCCCCCTTGAAAAGTGGAAATGCATTGCGCCAATGGGAGCACGTCCAACATAAAGTTTGTCGTAGAGCCACGAAAATCGGAAGACAGATTCATCATGAGGAGACAAACAAAAAATATTACTATGGCCACGCCCCTAAACCAACCCTTAGTCGGCCATATTGGATTGAAATTTCCAAAATGCTGAGTCAGCGTTTTCGCTGAAGTTGTATTTTAACTATCTCCTACTAAGCCGTTTGGCCGAATGAGCTCAAAATCGGTGTACAGTATCTAGAGAAGTGGGGCATCAAAAGTTAGCCGAATTTTTTGAATCGGCATCACTGTTTTTGTGTGACAAGGTTGCAAACTTTGCAAAGTTTTTTCGAAAATTTACCATCATAAAAATTGCTTCAGCTCAGACATACGAACAGCGATTTGGCTGAAATTTGACTCAGACATCCATCTCCCAGGCCTACACCCATTTATTAAAAGAAATTGAAATTTCGCACTATAGCGCCCCCTACAAATGTACATTTACAAAAATGACATCAGTTCGAACATACGAACACCGAGTTGGCTCAAATTTGACTCAGACATCTGTCTCAAAGGCCTACACCTATTTATCAAAAGAAACTGAAATTTTGCACTACAGCGCCCCCTACAAAAATTTTTAATATTTTTTATTAAAATTGCTTCAGTTCGGACATACGAACACCAATTTGGCTCAAATTTGACTCAGACGTTTATCTCCCAGGCCTACACCCATTTATCAGAAATATTTGAAATTCGGCACCATAGCGCCCCCTACAATGTTACCTTTACGAAAATTACTTCACGTTAGACATGCGAACACCAATTTGGCTCAAATTTGAATCAGTTGTCAATCTCCCAGGCCTACACCCATTTATCAAAAGAAATTGCCACTTCGCTCATTAGCGCCCCCTACAAATTTACCTTCACGAAAATTGCATCAGTTCAGACACACGAACACCGATTTGGCTCAAATTTGACTCAGTGGTACATCTCACAGGCCTACACCCATTCAATGGAAAAAATTGAATTTTTGCTCATAGCGCCCCCTACAGATTTATATATACAAAATTTTGTTCAGTTCGGACATACGAACACTGATTTGTCTCAAATCAATTGTCATTGTCCCAGGCCTAAACCCATTCATTAGAAGACACAAAATTTGGGGCTACAGCGCCACCTGCTGAACGATGAGCATACTTCCACTGGACGTGCCCTTGGCGAGGGCCTTTAGATGCCGCTTGCAGCTTTAATTTTTATTATTATTTTTTTTTGTCTTATTTTTCTTTCTCCTGCGCTTTGCGCTCAATTTTGACCCCCTTAACATTCACGAAAACTCACCAAATTTTGCCTAAAATTCAGAAGTGTGAGAAATTGAATTTACATATAGGTTTCGTAGATGTCGGTAAAGAAATGTTGCGGCAGCGTCCCCTTGAAAAGTGGAAATACATTGCGCCAATGGGAGCGCGTCCAACATAAAGTTTGTCGTAGAGCCACGAAAATCGGTACACAGATTCATCATGAGGAGACAAACAAAAAATATTATTATGGCCACGCCCCCAAACCTACCCTTAGTCGGCCATATTGGATTGAAATTTCCAAAATGCTGAGTCAGCGTTTTCGCTGAAGTTCTATTTTAACTATCTCGTACTAAGCCGTTTTGCCAAATGAGCTCAAAGTCGGTGTACAGTATCTAGAGAAGTGGGGCATCAAAGTTAGCCAAATTTTTTGAATCGGCATCACCGTTTTTGTGTGACGAGGTTGCAAACTTTGCGAAGTTTTTTCGAAAATTTACCATCATAAAAATTGTATCACCTCAGACATACGAAAAGCGATTTGGCTGAAATTTGACTCAGACGTCCATCTCCCTGGCCTACACCCGTTTATTAAAAGAAAATGAAATTTCGCACTATAGCGCCTCCTACAAATGTACATTTAAAAAAATGACATCAGTTCGGACATACGAACACCGATTTGGCTCAAATTTGACTCAGACATCTGTCTCAAAGGCCTACACCTATTTATCAAAAGAAACTGAAATTTTGCACTACAGTGCCCCCTACAAAAATTTTTAATATTTTTTATTAAAATTGCTTCAGGTTCGGACAAACGAACACCGATTTGGCTCAAATTTGACTCAGACGTCTATATCCAAAGCCTAATCCCATTTATCAGAAAAATTTTAAATTCGGCGCCATAGCGCCCCCTACAATGTTACCTTTAGGAAAATTACTTCACGTTAGACATGCGAACACCAATTTGGCTCAAATTTCAATCAGTTGTCAATCTCCCAGGCCTACACCCATTTATCAAAAGAAATTGCCACTTCGCTCAGTAGCGCCCCCTACAAATTTACCTTCACGAAAATTGCATCAGTTCAGACATACGAACACCAATTTGGGTCAAATTTGACTCAATGGTACATCTCAAAGGCCTACACCCATTCAATGGAACAAATTGAATTTTTGCTCATAGCGCCCCCTAAAGATTTATATATACAAAATTTTGTTCAGTTCGGACATACGAACACTGATTTGTCTCAAATCAATTGTCAATGTCCCAGGCCAAAACCCATTCATTAGAAGACACAAAATTTGGGGCTACAGCGCCACCTGCTGAACGATGAGCATACTTCAACTGGACGTGCCCGTGGCGAGGGCCTTTAGATGCCGCTTGCGGCTTTAATTATTATTATTATTTTTTTAGGCCCGAGCCGAGTAAAGCGGGCGCAGGGCCTATTGAGTCTGCAGTGGGCGCATAGGGACGAAATCGCCAGTGACGCGGTCGCCTTTCGCCACAGTCGCCACTCTCGCACATATTCACATTCACGGCACTGAGACCTTACCGACGATGTATATGACATGTGCACAAATCGCATATTTACACCTGCTCAGAATGAATGGGAGTCAATGGGACACGCACACTCAGGGTCAGTCATGTGTGTAAGTGCACGACAGGTGACATCTGACCCCACACACATGTGGGGGACCTCGAGAACTTTAAAAAAAGGGCAAATACGTGGTTACCATAGAAACTGCTATATTGTTCTTGCTCAGATTATTATTATTTTTATATTTTTATTTTTATTTTTTTTGTCTTATTTTTCTTTCTCCTGCGCTTTGAGCTCAATTTTGACCCTCTTAACATTTACGAAAACTCACTAAATTTTGCCTAAAATTCAGAAGTGTGAGAAATTGAATTTACATATAGGTTTCGTAGATGTCGGTAAAGAAATGTTGCGGCAGCGCCCCCTTGAAAAGTGGAAATGCATTGTGCCAATGGGAGCGCGTCCAACATAAAGTTTGTCGTAGAGCCACGAAAATCGGAAGACAGATTCTTCATGAGGAGATAAACAAAAAATATTATTATGGCCACGCCCCTAAACCAACCCTTAGTCGGCCATATTGGATTGAAATTTCCAAAATGCTGAGTCAGCGTTTTCGCTGAAGTTGTATTTTAACTATCTCCTACTAAGCCGTTTGGCCGAATGAGCTCAAAATCGGTGTACAGTATCTAGAGAAGAGGGGCATCAAAAGTTAGCCGAATTTTTTGAATCGGCATAACCGTTTTTGTGTGACGAGGTTGCAAACTTTGCGTAGTTTTTCGAAAATTTACCATCATAAAAATTGCTTCAGCTCAGACATACGAACACCGATTTGGCTGAAATTTGACTCAGACGTCCATCTCCCAGGCCTACACCCATTTATTAAAAGAAATTGAAATTTCGCACTATAGCGCCCCCTACAAATGTACATTTACAAAAATGAAATCAGTTCGGACATACGAACACTGATTTGGCTCAAATTTGACTCAAACATCTGTCTCCCAGGCCTACACCTATTTATCAAAAGAAACTGAAATTTTGCACTACAGCGCCCCCTACAAAATTATTTAATATTTTTTATTAAAATTGCTTCAGTTCGGACATACGAACACCAATTTGGCTCATATTTGACTCAGACGTCTATATCCCAGGCCTACACCCATTTATCAGAAAAATTTTAAATTCGGCGCCATAGCGCCCCCTACAATGCTACTTTTACGAAAATTACTTCACGTTAGACATGCGAACACCAATTTGGCTCAAATTTCAATCAGTTGTCAATCTCCCAGGCCTACACCCATTTATCAAAAGAAATTGCCACTTCGCTCAGTAGCGCCCCCTACAAATTTACCTTCACAAAAATTGCATCAGTTCAGACATACGAACACCGATTTGGCTATAATTTGACTCAGTGGTACATCTCGATGGTCTACACCCATTCAATGGAACAAATTGAATTTTGGCTCATAACGCCCCCTACAGATTAATTTATACAAAATTTTGCTCAGTTCGGACATACGAACACTGATTTGTCTCAAATCAATTGTCAATGTCCCAGGCCTAAACCCATTCATTGGAAGACACAAAATTTGGGGCTACAGCGCCACCTGCTGAATGATAAGCATACTTCCACTGGACGTGCCCTTGGCGAGGGCCTTTAGATGCCGCTTGCGGCTTTAATTATTTTTATTATTATTATTATTTTTTTTGTCTTATTTTTCTTTCTCCTGCGCTTTGAGTTCAATTTTGACCCTCTGAACATTTACGAAAACTCACCAAATTTTGCCTAAAATTCAGAAGTGTGAGAAATTGAATTTACATATAGGTTTCGTAGATGTCGGTAAAGAAATGTTGCGGCAGCGCCCCCTTGAAAAGTGGAAATGCATTGTGCCAATTAGAGGGCGTCCAACATAAAGTTTGTCGTAGAGCCACGAAAATCGGTAGACAGATTCATCATGAGGAGACAAACAAAAAATATTATTATGGCCATGCCCCTAAACCAACCCTTAGTCGGCCATATTGGATTGAATTTTCCAAAATGCTGAGTCAGCGTTTTCGCTGACGTTGTATTTTAACTATCTCCTACTAAGCCGTTTGGCCGAATGAGCTCAAAATCGGTGTACAGTATCTAGAGAAGTGGGGCATCAAAAGTTAGCCGAATTTTTTGAATCGGCATCACCGTTTTTGTGTGACAAGGTTGCAAACTTTGCAAAGTTTTTTCGAAAATTTACCATCATAAAAATTGCTTCAGCTCAGACATACGAACAGCGATTTTGCTGAAATTTGACTCAGACGTCCATCTCCCAGGCCTACACCCATTTATTAAAAAAGTTGAAATTTCGCACTATAGCGCCCCCTACAAATGTACATTTATAAAAATGACATCAGTTCGGACATACGAACACTGATTTTGCTCAAATATAACTCAAACATCTGTCTCCCAGGCCTACACCTATTTATCAAAAGAAACTGAAATTTTGCACTACAGCGCCCCCTAAAAAAATTTTAAATATTTTTTATTAAAATTGCTTCAGTTCGGACATACGAACACCAATTTGGCTCAAATTTGACCCAGACGTCTATATCCCAGACCTACACCCATTTATCAGAAAAATTTTAAATTCGGCGCCATAGCGCCCCCTACAATGCTACTTTTACGAAAATTACTTCACGTTAGACATGCGAACACCAATTTGGCTCAAATTTCAATCAGTTGTCAATCTCCCAGGCCTACACCCATTTATCAAAAGAAATTGCCACTTCGCTCAGTAGCGCCCCCTACAAATTTACCTTCACGAAAATTGCATCAGTTCAGACATACGAACACCGATTTGGCTCAAATTTGACTCAGTGGTACATCTCGCAGGTCTACACCCATTCAATGGAACAAATTGAATATTGGCTCATAGCGCCCCCTACACATTTATTTATACAAAATTTTGTTCAGTTCGGACATACGAACACTGATTTGTCTCAAATCAATTGTCAATGTCCCAGGCCAAAACCCATTCATTAGAAGACACAAAATTTGGGGCTACAGCACCACCTGCTGAACGATGAGCGTACTTCCACTGGACGTGCCCTTGGCGAGGGCCTGTAGATGCCGCTTGCGGCTTTAATTTTTGTCTTATTTTTCTTTCTCCTGCGCTTTGAGCTCAATTTTGACCCGCTGAACATTTACGAAAACTCACCAAATTTTGCCTAAAATTCAGAAGTGTGAGAAATTGAATTTACATATAGGTTTCGTAGATGTCGGTAAAGAAATGTTGCGGCAGCGCCCCCTTGAAAAGTGGAAATACATTGCGCCAATGGGAGCGCGTCCAACATAAAGTTTGTCGTAGAGCCACGAAAATCGGTACACAGATTCATCATGAGGAGACAAAAGAAAAATATTACTATGGCCACGCCCCTAAACCAACCCTTAGTCGGCCATATTGGATTGAAATTTCCAAAATGCTGAGTCAGCGTTTTCGCTTAAGTTGTATTTTAACTATCTCCTACTAAGCCGTTTGGCCGAATGAGCTCAAAATCGGTGTACAGTATCTAGAGAAGTGGGGCATCAAAAGTTAGCCGAATTTTTTGAATCGGCATCACCGTTTTTGTGTGACAAGGTTGCAAACTTTGCAAAGTTTTTTCGAAAATTTACCATCACAAAAATTGCTTCGGCTCAGACATACGAACACCGATTCGGCTGAAATTTGACTCAGACGTCCATCTCCCAGGCCTAGACCCATTTATTAAAAGAAATTGAAATTTCGCACTATAGCGCCCCCTACAAATGTACATTTACAAAAATGATATCAGTTCGGACATACGAACACCGATTTGGCTCAAATTTGACTCAGACATCTGTCTCCAAGGCCTACACCTATTTATCAAAAGAAACTGAAATTTTGCACTACAGCACCCCCTACAAAAATTTTTAATATTTTTTATTAAAATAGCTTCAGTTCGCACATACGAACACCAATTTGGCTCAAATTTTACTCAGACGTCTATATCCCAGGCCTACACCCATTTATCAGAAAATATTTAAATTCGGCGCCATAGCCCCCCCTACAATGTTACTTTTACGAAAGTTACTTCACGTTAGACATGCGAACACCAATTTGGCTCAAATTTCAATCAGTTGTCAATCTCCCAGGCCTACACCCATTTATCAAAAGAAATTGCCACTTCGCTCAGTAGCGCCCCCTACAAATTTACCTTCACGAAAATTGCATCAGTTCAGACATACGAACACCGATTTGGCTCAAATTTGACTCAGTGGTACATCTCGCAGGCCTACACCCATTCAATGGAACAAATTGAATTTTGGCTCATAGCACCCCCTACAGATTTATATATACAAAATTTTGTTCAGTTCAGACATACGAACACTGATTTGTCTCAAAATTTGAGTCAATTGTCAATATCCCAGGCCTACACCCATTCAACAGAAGACACAAAATTTGGTGCTAGAGCGCCACCTGCTGAACGATGAGCATACTTCCACTGGAGGTGCCCTTGGCGAGGGCCTTTAGATGCTGCTTGCGGCTTAAATTTTTTTAAATGTTTATTAGGCCCGAGCCAAGTAAAGCCGGCGCAGGGCCTATTGAGTCTGCAGTGGGCGCATGGGGACAATATCGCCAGTGACGCGGTCGCCTTTCGCCACTGTCGCCACTCTCACACATTTTCACATTCATGGCACTGAGACCTTTCCGACAATGTATATGACATGTACACAAATCGCATATTTACACCTGCTCAGAATGAATGGGAGTCAATGGGACACGCACACTCGGGGTTAGTCACGTGGGTGTAAGTGCACGACACATGACATCTGACCCCACACACATGGGGGACCTCGAGAACTTTCAAAAAAGGGCAAATACGTGGTTGCCATAGAAACGGCTATATTGTTCTCGCTCAGATTATTATTATTTTTATTTTTATTTTTTTTTGTCTTATTTTTCTTTCTCCTGCGCTTTGAGCTCAATTTTGACCCTCTGAAAATTTACGAAAACTCACCAAATTTTGCCTAAAATTCAGAAGTGCGAGAAATTGAATTTACATATAGGTTTCGTAGATGTCGGTAAAGAAATGTTGCGGCAGCGCCCCCTTGAAAAGTGGAAATGCATTGCGCCAATGGTAGCGCGTCCAACATAAAGTTTGTCATAGAGCCACGAAAATCGGTACACAGATTCTTCATGAGGAGATAAACAAAAAATATTATTATGGCCACGCCCCTAAACCAACCCTTAGTCGGCCATATTGGATTGAAATTTCCAAAATGCTGAGTCAGCGTTTTCGCTGAAGTTGTATTTTAACTATCTCCTACTAAGCCGTTTGGCCGAATGAGCTCAAAATCGGTGTACAGTATCTAGAGAAGTGGGGCATCAAAAGTTAGCCGAATTTTTTGAATCGGTATCACCGTTTTTGTGTGACGAGGTTGCAAACTTTGTGAAGTTTTTTTGAAAATTTACCATCACAAAAATTGCTTCAGCTCAGACATACGAACACCGATTCGGCTGAAATTTGACTCAGACATCTATCTCCCAGGCCTACACCCATTTATTAAAAGAAATTGAAATGTCACACTATAGCGCCCCCTACAAATGTACATTTACAAAAATGAAATCAGTTTGGACATACGAACACCGATTTGGCTCAAATATGACTCAGACATCTGTCTCAAAGGCCTACACCTATTTATCAAAAGAAACTGAAATTTTGCACTACAGCGCCCCCTACAAAAATTTTCAATAGTTTTTTATTAAAATTGCTTCAGTTCGGACATACGAACACCAATTTGGCTCAAATTTAACTCAGACGTCTATATCCCAGGCCTACACCCATTTATCAGACAAATTTTAAATTCGACGCCATAGCGCCCCCTACAATGTTACCTTTACGAAAATTACTTCACGTTAGACATGCGAACACCAATTTGGCTCAAATTTGAATCAGTTGACAATCTCCCAGACCTACACCCATTTATCAAAAGAAATTTCTTTTTCACTCATTAGCGCCCCCTACAAATCTACCTTCATGAAAATTGCATTACTTCGGACATACGACCACCGATTTGGCTCAAATTTGACTCAGTGGTACATCTTGCAGGACTACACCCATTCAATTGAAGAAATTTAATTTTAGCTGCATAGCGCCCCCTACAGATTTACTTATACAAAAATTTCCTTACTTCGGACATACGAGCAATGATTTCCCTCAAATTTGAATCAGTTGTCAATCTCCCAGGCCTACACCCATTCATAGGAAGATACTGAAATTTGGTGCTAGAGCGCCACCTGCTGAACGATGGGCATACTTCCACCGGACGTTCCCTTGGCAAGGGCCTTTAGATGCCGCTTGTGGCTTTAATTTTTCTTTCTCCTGCGTTTTGAGCTAAAATTTGACTCCCTAAACATTTACGAAAAAACTCACCAAATTTTGCCCAAAATTCAGAAATGTGTAAAATTGAATTTACATATAGGTTTCGTAGATGTCGGTAAAGAAATGTTGTGGCAGCGCCCCCTTGAAAAGTGGAAATGCATTACGCCAATGGGAGCACGTCCAACGTAATGTTTGTCGTAAAGCCACGAAAATCGGTACACAGATTCATCATGAGGAGACAAACAAAAAATATTATTATGGCCACGCCCCTAAACCAACCCTTGGTCTGCCATATTGAATTATAATTTTAAAAATGCTGAGTCAGCGTTTTCGCTGACGTCGTATTTTAACTATCTCCTCCTTGGCCGTTTGCCCAAATGAGCTCAAAATGGGTGTACAGTATCTAGAGAAGTGGGGCATCAAAAATTAGCCGAATTTTGGGGATTGGTGTCACCGTTTTTGTGTGACAACATTGCAAACTTTGAAAAGTTTCTTCGGGAATTTACCATTACAAAAATTTCTTCAGCTCAGACATACGGACACCAATTTAGCTCAAATTTGACTCACACGTCCATCTCCCAGGCCTACACCCATTTAATAAAAGAAATTGAAATTTCGCACTATAGCGCCCCCTACAAATGTACATTTACAAAAATGAAATCAGTTCGGACATACTAACACCGATTTGGCTCAAATTTGACTCAGACATCTGTCTCCCAGGCCTACACCCATTTGTCAAAAGAAACTGAAATTTTGCACTACAGCGCCCCCAACAAGAGTTTTTTTAAAGTTTTTTTATTAAAATTGCTTCAGTTCGGAAATACGAACACGAATTTGGCTCAAATCTGACTCAGACATCTATCTCCCAGGTCTACACCAATTTATCAGAAAAAATTTGAAATTTGGAGCTATAGTGCCCCCTACAATTTGACCTTTACGAAAATTACTTCACTTCAGACATACGAACACCAGTTTGGCTCAAATTTGAATCAATTGTTAATCTCCCAGGCCTACATCCATTTATCAAAAGATATCGCCATTTCGCTCACTAGCGCCCCCTACAAATTTACCTTCACAAAAATTGCATTACTTCGGACATATGACCACCGATTTGGCTCAAATTTGACTCCGTGGTACATCTTGCAGTCCTACACCCATTCAATTGAAGAAATTATATTTTAGCTGCATAGCGCCCCCTACAGATTTACTTATACAAAAATTTCCTTACTTCGGACATACAAGCAATGTTTTCCCTCAAATTTGAATGAGTTTTCAATCTCCCAGGCTTACACCCATTCATCAGAAGAAACTAAAATTTGGTGCTAGAGCGCCACCTGCTGAACGATGGGCATACTTCCACTGGACGTGCCCTTGGTGAGGGCATTTAGATGCCGCTTGCGGCTTTAATTTTATTTATTTATTTTTTTGTTTGTCTTATTTTTCCTTCTCCTGCGCTTTGAGCTCAATTTTGACCCTCTGAACATTTATGAAAACTCACCAAATTTTGCATAAAATTCAGAAGTGTGAGAAATTGAATTTACATATAGGTTTCGTAGATGTCGGTAAAGAAATGTTGCGGCAGCGCCCCCTTGAAAAGTGGAAATGCATTGCGCCAATGGGAGCGCGTCCAACATAAAGTTTGTCGTAGAGCCACGAAAATCGGTACACAGATTCATCATGGGGAGACAAACAAAACATATTATTATGGTCACGCCCCTAAACCAACCCTTAATCGGCCATATTGGATTGAAATTTCCAAAATGCTGAGTCAGCGTTTTCGCTGACGTATTTTAACTATCTCCTACTAAGCCGTTTGTCAGAATGAGCTCAAAATCGGTGTACAGTATCTAGAGAAGTGGGGCATTAAAAGTTAGCCAAATTTTTCGAATCGGTGTCACCGTTTTTTTGCGACAAGCTTGAAAACTTTGCGAAGTTTTTTTGAAAATTTACCATCACAAATATTGCTTCAGCTTAGACATACGAACACCGATTTGGCTGAAATATGACTCAGACGTCTATCTCCCAGGCCTACACCCATTTATTAAAAGAAATTTAAATTTCGCACTATTGCGCCCCTTACAAATGTACATTTACAAAAATGACATCAGTTCGGACATACGAACACCGATTTGGCTCAAATTTGACTCGCACATCTGTCTCCCAGGCCTACACCTATTTGTCAAAAGAAACTGAAATTTCGCACTACAGCACTCCCTACAAAAATGTTTAATATTTTTTTTATTATGTATTAAAATTGCTTCAGTTTGGACATACGAACACCGATTTGGCTTTTGACTAAGAAATCTGTCTCCCAGGCCTACACGTATTTGTAAAAAGAAACTGAAATTTTGCACTACAGCGCCCCCTACTAAAATTTTTAATATTTTTTAATCAAAATTTCTTCAGTTCAGACATACGAACACCGATTTGGCTGAAATTGGACTTAGATGTCTATCTCCCAGGCCTACACCCATTTGTCAGAAAAATTTGAAATTCGGTGCCATTGCGCCCCCTACAATTTTACCTTTACGAAAATTACTTCATGTTAGACATGCGAAAATAGATTTGGCTCAAATTTGAATCAGTTGTCAATCTCTCAGGCCTACACCCCTTTATCAAAAGAAATTGCCATTTCGCTCAGTAGCGCCCCATATAAAGTTACCTTCACGAAAATTGCATTAATTCGGACATACGAACACCGATTTGGCTCAAATTTAACTCAGCGGTACATCTCGCAGGCCGACACACATTTAACTCAAGAAATTTAATTTTAGCCGCATAGCGCCCCCTACAGGTTTATTTATACAAAAATGTATTTAGTTTGGACATACAAACTAAGATCTTCCTCAAATTTGAATCAGTTGTCAATCTCCCAGGCCTACACCCATTCATCAGAAGACATTGAAATTTGGTGCAAGAGTGCCACCTGCTGAACGATGGACATACTTCTACTGGACCTGCCCGTGGCGAAGGCCTTTAGATGCCGCTTGTGGCTTTAATTAGGGACCGAGCCGAAAGGTAAGGCCCTCTCACACAGTGATAGGCCTTGCCTGCAAGCAAGGCCCAATTGTTTTTCATTCATTTTTATATTATTAGGGACCGAGCCGAAAGGTAAGGCCCTCTCACACAGTGAGAGGCCTTGCCTGCAAGCAAGGCCCTATTGTTTTTCGTTTGTTTTTATATTATTATTATTAGGGACCGAGCCGAAAGGTAAGGCCCTCTCACGCAGTGAGAGGCCTTGCCTGCAAGCAAGGCCCTATTGTTTTTCGTTCGTTTTTATATTATTATTATTAGGGACCGAGCCGAAAGGTAAGGCCCTCTCACACAGTGAGAGGCCTTGCCTGCAAGCAAGGCCCTATTGTTTTTCGTTCGTTTTTATATTATTATTATTATTATTTTTCCGTGACGCTTTAAACTGGAATTTGCCCCCCTAAACATGCTCAAAAACTCACCAAATTTGGCACACATGTCAGGCCTGGCGAAAAATTTGATAAAATGTAAAAATTAACCCCATAGGTGCCAAAATGGCCTCTCTAGCGCCACCTATGTGAAAAAAATGGGAAAAGCCCTAGTGGCCACTAGGAATGTCGTACAGACATGAAACCAGTGCCAAAATTCTTGTTGGATGAAGCACTACAAATCATCCACTGACACTTATGACCTAACTCCAACAGGAAGTTCGCAATATGCCTTTCAAAATAAAATTTCTAAAACTAACTCCGATGACACCGTTTGTCATATTGACTTCTAAATAGCATCAAAAGATAGAGTGAAACCTCCTCAAAAAAGTGATCTCTCACTTTTTCCGGAACTGTCTTAGTTTTTTTTTTTACAAGCCCGCAAAGTTGTGATGTTTGGAACTCATTTTTCACTTTGCAGTTTTTCCTGACATGTGACATATCTACACGTTCATGGGACTCAGCACAATGCTCACATGCAAAAATTTTTGAGATAGGATGTACGGTTGTTGATTTATAACAATTCTTTTATTTTCATACTTTTTCCACTTTAGACTGCCATTTGACCCCCTTAACATGCTCCAAAACTCACCAAATTTGCCATGTATGTCATGGCTGGTGAACACTTTCATACAATATCAAAAATTAACCCCTTGGGTGCCAAAATGGACTCTGTAGCGCCACCTATGTACTAAAAAACACAAAATCTGCCCTAGCAGCCAGTAGGAATGTCACAGAAACATGAAACAAATGCCAAAAATGTTGGTCTGATTGAGCCCGACAAATCATACACTGACACTCATGAGCTAACTCCAACAGGAAGTTGGCAATCTGCCTTTGAAAGTTACTCTACATTTCTGCAATTACTGCTTATTCATTTCAGAGTTTTGACATAAAAGTTAGACCTCATTGAATTCCCACAAGTCTGCAAAATCCAAAAGTGAAAGAATTTTTCAGATACGACCTACGGTTATGGAATTATAGCGATTTTTTGAAGACTATGTTTAGTTTCACTTTTCCAAATGGCAAAATCCCTATAAAAGTCTTGCTGGTGCACATTTTCACATGTCTCTCTGTAGTGCAGTGGTTCATGTAGCTGCCTATGGAGCCGAAGGACCCCGGTTCAAGTCTCAGGTAATCCATAAATTTTTTTTTTTTTTTAATTTTATTTTAAAACAGGTTTTACTGCATTGTATTGTGGATATTGGAAATTTTGCACACATTCAAAAGTACACGGACTACATTTTTTCAAAATAAAACCAAAATTAAGAATAATACAAAATGTCTATTACATAACTTCTTTTCATTTTTATGACCAAACACTCAACTGTTTGTACAATGTTTCTTCATTCAAAAGTACTCTTTCTCACAGACACACATCCTCACACAATAGGGTTTTTCCAAAATAAAAGCCTTAAATGTGGTAAATCATCACTTTTATACTCACTTATTCATACAATTTCAATTAATTTTTCAAACTGATTCTTTCTCTCACATTAAAAACAAATGCACATACACACAGTAGGGTTTCCAAAATAAAAGTCTCATTTTAAAGGTGATGGTGGTTTCAGCAGAGGGTCACTGGTGTTCTGTACAGATGTAAGGAGGACAGACACTAAAGGATGGGAACTGGTATGGGGATGGACAGGTGTGAGTGGAGCTGAGGCGTCGACAGTCACGGGTGGCGGATCGCAGGGGAGGCGGATCGCCCGGTGCGAGGTCCCGCCCAATGCTGCTTGCAGCTTTAATTATGTTTCTTTTTCCGCCGTCACTTTGAACTGGATTTTGACCCCCCAAACATGCTCAAAAACTCACCAAATTTGGCACACATGTCAGGCCTGGCGAAAAATTTGATAAAATGAAAAAATTAACCCCATAGGTTCCAAAATGGGCTCTCTAGCGCCACCTATGTGAAAAAAAATGGAAACAGCCCTAGTGGCCAGTAGGAATGTCGTAGAGACATGGAACCAGTGCCAAAATGTTTGTTGGACTAAGCACTACAAATGTTACAGGATGCCCCTAACCTAACTCCAACAGGAAGTTCGCAATATGCCTTTAAAAATAACATTTTTAAAACTAACTCCGATGACACCGTTTGTTGTATTGACTCCTAAATAGCACCAAAAGATAGAGTGAACCCTCCTCAAAAAAGTGATCTCGTACTTTTTCCAGAACTGTCTTAGTTTTGATTTTACAAGCTTGCAAAGTTGC
This sequence comes from Sphaeramia orbicularis, assembly GCF_902148855.1. Taxonomy (NCBI): domain Eukaryota; kingdom Metazoa; phylum Chordata; class Actinopteri; order Kurtiformes; family Apogonidae; genus Sphaeramia; species Sphaeramia orbicularis. The sequence continues at coordinate 40,230,617 of NC_043975.1, read as the reverse complement.
CATGTTTGGAACTCATTTTTCACTTTGGAGTTTTTCCCCACATGTGACATATCTACACATTCATGGGACTCAGCACAACACTCACATCCAAAAATTTTTCTGATACGATGTACGGTTATTGATTTATGACACTTTGTTTATTTTCATAATATTTCCACTTTAGACTGCCATTTGACCCCCTTAACATGCTCCAAAACTCACCAAATTTGCCATGTATGTCATGGTTGGTGAACACTTTGATTCAATATCAAAATTAACCCCTTGGGTGCCAAAATGGACTCTGTAGCGCCACCTATGTACTAAAAAACACACAAAATCTGCCCTAGCGTCCAGTATGAATGTCGCAGAAACATGAAACAAATGCCAAAATGTTGGTCTGATTGAGCCCGACAAATCATACACTGACACTCATGAGCTAACTCCAACAGGAAGTTGGCAATCTGCCTTTGAAAGTTACTCTACGTTTCTGCAATTACTGCTTATTCATTTTAGAGTTTTGATACAAAAGTTATACCTCATTGAATTCCCACGAGTCTGCAGAATCCAAAAGTGAAAGAATTTTTCAGATACGACCTACGGTTCAGGAATAATGACGATTTTTTGAAAAGTATGTTTAGTTTCACTTTTCACAATGGCAAAATCCCTATTTAAAGAACACTACTGCCATCTGGTGGCTGTCTGACAATTTACCAGGGGTTAGAGCAGTGTTCTGTTATACAGGAGTCCTGGGTTCAAACCCCAGACAGGGAAATAGCTTCTTTTTTTTGTTTTTTGGTTTTTATTCCCTCCATCACATTTTAAAACAGGTTTTGCTGCATTACATTGTGGATATTGGAAATTTTGCACACATTCAAAAGTACACGGAGTACATTTTTTTTCAAAATAAAACCCTTATTAAAAATAATACATACTGTCTTTTACATAACTTCTTTTCATTTTTATGACCAAACGCTCAACTGTTTGTACAATGTTTCTTCATTCAAAAGTACTCTTTCTCACAGACACACACGCTCACACAATAGGGTTTTTCCAAAATAATAGCCTTAAATATGAGAAATCATCACTTTATTACTCAATTATTCACACAATTTCAATTCATTTTTCAAACTGATACTTTCTCTCACATACAACACAAATGCACATACACACAGTAGGATTTCCAAAATAAAAGTCTCACTTTAAAGGTGATGGTGGTTTCAGGTTTCGTAGATGTCGGTAAAGAAATGTTGCGATAGTGCCCCCTTGAAAAGTGGAAATGTATTACGCCAATGGGAGCATGTCCAACGTAAAGTTTGTCGTAGAGCCACGAAAATCGGTACACAGGTTCATCATGAGGAGACAAACAAAATATATTATTATGGCCACGCCCCAAAACCAACCATTAGTCAGCCATATTGAATTGAAATTTCCAAAATGCTGAGTCAGCGTTTTCGCTGACGTCGTATTTTAACTATCTCCTCCTTGGGCATTTGGCGGATTGAGCTGAAAATCTGTGTACAGTATCTAGAGAAGTGGGACATCAAAAGTTAGCCAAATTCTTCGGATCGGTGTCACCGTTTTTGTGTGACGACATCGCAAACTTTGCAAAGTTTCTTCGGGAATTTACCATTACAAAAATGGCTTCAGCTCAGACATACAAACACCGATTTGGCTCAAATTTGACTCAGACGTCCATCTCCCAGGCCTACACCCATTTATTAAAAGAAATTGAAATGTCACACTATAGCGCCCCCTACAAATGTAAATTTACAAAAATGACATCAGTTCGGACATACGAACACCGATTTGGCTCAAATTGGACTCAGACGTCTGTCTCCCAGGCCTACACCTATTTGTAGGAATAAAGTGAAATTTTGCGCTACAACGCCCCCTACAAGTATTTTTTTTAAATTTTTTTATTAAAATTGCTTCAGTTTGGACATACGAACCCCAATTTGGCTCAAATTTGACTCAGATGTCTATCTCTCAGGCCTACACCCATATATCAGAAAATATTGAAATTTGGAGGTATAGCGCCCCCTACAATTTTGCCTTTACTAAAATTACTTCACTTCAGACATACGAACACCAATTTGGCTCAAATTTGAATCAGTTGTCAATCTCCCAGGCCTACACCCATTTATCAAAAGAAAATGGCATTTTGCTCAATAGCGCCCCCTACAAATTTACCTTCACGAAAATTTTATCAGCTCGGACATACGAACACCGATTTGGCTCAAATTTGACTCAGTGGTACATCTCGCAGGCCTACACCCATTCAATGGAACAAATTGAATTTGGGCTCCATAGCGCCCCCTACAGATTTACTTATACAACAATTTCTTTAGTTTGGACATACAAAGATCTGCCTCAAATTTGAATCACTTGTCAATCTCCCACGCCTACACCCATTCATCAGATGACTTTGAAATTTGGGGCTAGAGCGCCACCTGCTGAACGATGGCCATACTTCTACTGGACGTGCCTGTGGCGAGGGCCTTTAGATTCCACTTGCGGCTTTAATTATTTTTTTGTCTTATTTTTCTTTCTCCTGCGCTTTGAGCTCAATTTTGACCCCCTGAACATTCACGAAAACTCACCAAATTTTGCCCAAAATTCAGAATTGTGTAAAATTAAATTAAAATATTGGTTTCGTAGATGTCGGTAAAGAAATGTTGCGGCAGCGCCCCCTTGAAAAGTGGAAATGCATTACGTCAATGGGAGCATGTCCAACATAAAGTTTGTCGTAGAGCCACGAAAATCGGTACACAGATTCATCATGAGGAGACAAACAAAAAATATTATTGTGGCCACGCCCCTTAACCAACCCTTAGTCAGCCATATTTGATTGAAATTTCCAAAATGCTGAGTCAGCGTTTTCGCTGACGTATTTTAACTATCTCCTACTAAGCTGTTTGGCCAAATGAGCTCAAAATTGGTGTACAGTATCTAAAGAAGTGGGGTATCAGAAGTAAGCCGAATTTTTTGAATCAGCATCACCGTTTTTGTGTGACGAGGTTGCAAACTTTATTTAATTTACCATCACAAAAATTGCTTCAGCTTAGACATACAAACACTGATTTGGCTGAAATTTGACTCAGACGTCTATCTCCCAGGCCTACACCCATTCAACTGAAGAAATATAATGCTAGCTGCACACCGCCCCCTACAGATTTACTTATAGAAAAATTTCTTTAGTTTGGACATACGAACAAAGATCTGCCTGAAATTTGAATCAGTTGTCAATCTCCCAGGCCTACACCCATTCATCAGAAGACAATGAAATTTGGTGCTAGAGCGCCACCTGCTGAACGATGGACATACTTCTACTGGACGTGCCCGTGGCGAGGGCCTTTAGATGCCGCTTGCGGCTTTAATTTTGTCTTATTTTTCCTTGTCCTGCGCTTTGAGCTCAATTTTGACCCTCTGAACATTTACGAAAACTCACCAAATTCTGCCCAAAATTTAGAAGTGCGAGAAATTGAATTTACATATAAGTTTCGTAGATGTCGGTAAAGAAATGTTGCGGCAGCGCCCCCTTGAAAAGTGGAAATAAATTGCACCAATGGGAGCGCGTCCAACATAAAGTTTGTCGTAGAGCCACGAAAATCGGTAGACAGATTCATCATGAGGAGACAAACAAAAAATGTTATTGTGGCCACGCCCCTAAACCAACCCTTTGTCAGCAATATTGGATTGAAATTTCCAAAATGCTGAGTCAGCGTTTTCGCTGACGTCGTATTTTAACTATCTCCTCCTAAGGCGTTTGGCCAAATGAGCTCAAAATCAGTGTACAGTATCTAGAGAAGTGGGGCATCAAAAGTAAGCCGAATTTTACAATCGGTGTCACCGTTTTTTTTGCGACGAGGTTGCAAACTTTGTGAAGTTTTTTCGAAAATGTACCATCACAAAAATTGCTTCAGCTCAGACATACAAACACTGATTTGGCTTAAATTTCCATCAGACGTCTATCTCCCAGGCCTACACCGATTTATTAAAAGAAATTGAAATTTCACACTATAGCGCCCCCTACAAATGTACATTTACAAAAATGACATCAGTTCGGACATACAAACACCGATTTGGCTCAAAGTTGACTCAGACATCTGTCTCCCAGGCCTACACCTACTTATCAAAAGAAACTGAAATTTTGCACTACAGCACCCCCTACAAAAATTTGTAATAATTTTTGTTAAAATTGCTTCAGTTCGGACATACGAACACCGATTTTGCTCAAATTTGACTCAGATGTCTATCTCCCAGTCCTACACCCATTTATCAGAAAAAAATGAAATTTGGTGCCATAGCACCCCCTACAATTTTACCTTTACGAAAATTACTTCACTTCAGACATACGAACACCAATTTGGCTCAAGTTTGAATCAGTTGTCAATCTCCCAGGCCTTCACCCATTTATCAGAAGAAATTGCCATGTCGCTCAATAGCGCCCCCTACAAATTTACCTTCACGGAAATTGCATTAATTCAGACATATGAACACGGATTTGGCTCAAATTTGACTCAGTGGTACATTTCGCAGGCCTACACCCATTCAAAGGAAGAAATTTTATTTTAGCTGCATAGCGCCCCCTACAGATTTACTTATACAAAAATTTCTCTAGTTTGGACATACGAACCAAGATCTGCCTCAAATTTGAATCAGTTGTTAATCTCCCAGTCCTACACCCATTCATTAGAAGACATTGAAATTTGGTGCTAGAGCGCCACCTGCTGAACGATGGAAATACTTCTACTGGATGTGCCCGTGGCGAGGGCCTTTAGATGCCGCTTGCGGCTTTAATATGTTCTTGAGATTTACTTGCAGCCACCTCAGGAACATGTGGGTCCTGGAAAGGCCTCCTGATCCTCGAACGTTGTTCTTACGCAGTTCAAAAGGCATTCGTTAGTGCGCCGTGTGAAAGGGGGTTTCGTACTGCTTTCATAGAAAATGTTGGACAAGATCGCTCACCTGGCTATGAACTTAGGAGCGTTTCACCAACACTCCATGGACACACCATTCTTATACGGCCACCTAAAGGTCGTATGAAATGGTCCATAAATTGTTTGTACGGCGTTCATAGCCGTTTGTAACGGCATTTGTGACAGGCTTCATGTACGTGGCAGCTGTAACTGCAGTAGGAGGAGACTTGTGCACCCCGGGTTTGTTTATTCCGTAAAGGCATTTATTGTGGCTGCACGAGTTATCTATCTGCAATGCAACTGCTCTTCATACTGCATTTCTGCAAAAGAGGGTTTTTATAACTATAAAATAGTTATTGAGGGGTGGATCGATTCAGATGGAGCCCTACTGAAGGCCTGGGTGTGAAATGCATGGTCCGCCACTGAGTTTAGGAGTCACATACAGACCAATATGATCTCAAGCAAAATAGTAACATAACCTATACATATTGAGAACTACAAATTTTCCTCTTGCTTTAATGTGAAAAAAATATTACACTGAAAAGCTTTACATTTACAAACCATCCTTTAACAATAAAATATGACTAACCTGAACAAATATGAACCTGAAATTAAAAAAAATAAATAAGTGCAATTTTAACAATATTCTGCCCATTACTAAATGTTTTGTGCACTGCGGTCTGCAAGTTTTGTCATAAGCTGAGATGTAATATTGTAGAAAGTGTTCTTATTTTAGCTGTAAATTCCAAAGTTTTAACAATATTATTCATTACCAAATGTTTAACATTGCAATGCACATGTAAATATTTCCAGAATTTCATGGTTTTTATTGCACTAAAACAAAAACATTTGATGCTGTCATTATATTATGGCTATTATGCTATTACCTAACTGGTTGGGTCACTTGAGATCAAATTGGGCAGAATATTGAACTAAGATGAGTTTGACATCCATGAAACAGAGCAAAGTGAAAAACTCTGAGAGCTGATCCACTTAAATACCCACCACACATAGGCAAGAGGCAACAACCAAGTATTTTTCCAATGGTACAAACATACTTTATTGTACAATTAATTTATTGGCAAAAAAAAAAAAAAAAGACCACCAAAATAACTTAAAAAAGAAACTAATGAAAATGGAGCAAGTTATTTTTGCTTTCTCTCAGCAAGCACCAAAATTGTTAACAAGAGGAACAAAAAAGTGGTCAAAAATTTCCATCTGAATACTAAACAAATATTTAAATAGTCTTATTTCCAGTCTCTTTTCCAGAGAAGAAATGATAAAAAAAAAAAAACAAAACTATTTGTTCAGTTGCCATCAGTTTGTACAGTGATTCAATATGTTTACATCTATATTCATGTACACAAAAACATTTTCTGTAGAAGAATGGTATAATATACTCCACAGCCTCCCCAGGGCAAACTGAATTACTGTCTGCAGTGTCATTTTGCATCACCATAACATCTTTAATACAAAACAAAACATGTTTTTATCTAGTAATTCCTGTAGCTTCAAGTTTTATTTCCGAAAAATAAAATTAAATAATATATCTATATATAAAAGACAGTTTATCCTTGTTTTTTCTTATAAAATAAGTCTCAAGATATATTGCCACCTGGTTCTGTTGCGTTCCCTCCCCATCCCCAGCGACCTTTAGAGAAAAATAGTGTGTGTGAATATTGTGTCTTCAGTCTTGTCCGTAAAAAGCTAAATGACCAAATTTAATCCTTTCGCGTCACACCTTGGTTCAACCCCCACCTCTACTTTGTTATGTGGGTTTTCACATCGAAGTCTGAAACTATTCAGGTGTGTCACTTGTTATAACAATAATAATAATAATGATAATAATAATAATGATGATGACGACGACAAGAACCCCTGCTTTCCCTAAAACTCCATGTCCAAAAATACACAGAAAAAGGCGCATTGGTGCTCTTGTGACCTACTACACCCCATACTGTACCTTTTTAGAAAAAATCGCAATACTGTACAGTAGCTCAGGAGTACATTTGTCAGATTTTTTTTTTTTTTTAACAGATACAGCAAATATCCAATCAAACAAGAGGGAAAACAAGCAACAGAAAATAATTCCTCTCTGCTCATAAGGGTTTTAAAGTATATACAGGTTTGTTTTTTTGTTTTTACATCTTGCGCTTTCACTACAAAAAAACGGTATCCACCTTTTGTCTTTGTACAGTACTAACATTGAATTAACGCTTGTGGCTGGGAGGCAGTCATGAGAATGAAGGACAAAGGGGAAAAGAGGAGGGGAGAAAGGGAAACCGTTAGGGTTAAGGATGCAGGCAGGATTTTCTTAAACCTCTGAAGCGCACAAAAAAACCAAAACAAAAAAACACATTAACGACCCCTTTTCCCTGTCACAGTTCATAAACAAGGTTGCAATATATGTACAGGCACAACCTTTAATGTTGGCCAGCTGCAAAACTGGGGCACGGCTTTGCCTCCAACAGCTGGACAAATATCAGGCATCAACAGTTCATCCCTCAAATTTCAGGGGTTCAAGGAGGGAAGGGGTGCACATTCAAAGGAGAACTGAAGATGTGGGTGGGTCCATGGGTGCACGTTTCTCAATCTGTTCCAGGTCCAGATATTATCTTTTTGCACAATTAAACCAGACCTACTGCTGCCGTTGTGTTGTCACCCACCCACCAAAAGAAAAAAACTTCAAGTTTAATTTAAACCTAAAAGCCTCATATGAAAGGAAAAAAAGTATTAAGTCTACACGTGTGAAATTAAGTCACAGTAAAATGTACATCATTGCGAAAAATGTCCAGAGTAATGACAAAGGATATGTTGATGCTTGTTTTATGATCCATTTCGAAACAAAAATAAATTCAGAAATAAAGTTATTCTCTGCAAAATAGATACAATCATGACAGGGTATTTAAGAAGGAAAACAATGATAGTATTAAAAAAAAAGGTACACTGTGTCAACTCACTTTAATTTTTTAGCCACATTAAAATCTTAAAAATATTCATAAAAAGGCAAAATTCTCAGTCCCAAAAAATATTGTGTCATAGACTAAGGAAGAAATATATTCAACCTGAAACACTGCCCTTCCACCATTTTGTACACAATTGGCAAATATATATTTTACCAGCAATAACTTACCATTATTTTTAATTTATTCATTTATTGACTTCTAAGATTTATGTTGCATCTCCCATAGGAAGGAAGCATTAGTTCTTATTTGTACATGACAAAAATATTTAAATAAAAAATAAAAACTTCTAAAACCCCAAAAGAAAGTTCAGCTTTGCTCTTCTTTCACGGCCGTTTGTTGTTTGGGGTGACTGATCAGAGCATCGTGACGGAAATACTACAAAGTCAAGGCTACATAAGGTCTAGACTGTTGTGGTTCATGTTTGTTCCCAGCTCCTGGTTGGTGCTGTTATTATTATTATTCCCACTCAACATGTCTGACTGCCCCACCTGCCCACCGTGCATCCCTGTCATGCCACTCAGCTGGGACATGATTGAGTTCTGGTCTGAGGTGAACTGGCCAGGATCTATAGAACTACCCGGCTGCTGTTGCTGCGATAACGGTTGCTGCTGGGGCTGTGGGGGTTGAGGTGGTGCCATACTGGGGTGATGCTGACCTAGGTGGCCTGGGTGGGGTGAGCCAGTCTGGGTCTGTGGGGAGATACGGTGAGGGGAAGGCTGGGGCTGAGGCTGTGAGGAAGGCTGCATGCGCGGGGACGGGCTTGAGTGTGGAGGCTGTGACTGCGGCCTCGGCGATGGCTGGGGCGACCTCACCTGGTTGCTCAGAGACCCTGCTGGACCTAGTCCTTGTCCTTGTAGGTGGGGGGACTGTTGTTGGGGGCTCATGGGACTGCTGTGCTGTGCTGGAGAACCCCCACCAAGGTGCTGCTGCTGCAGGAGCCTCTGGTGGATGTTCTGGTGAAGCATTCCTTGGGTTGTCTGTGGTAGTGGGGGCCCACCCCCTCCTCCTCCAACACCACCTTGCTGCTGCTGACCCTGCCCTGGCCCTCCCTGTCCAGGCTGAAGTGGAGGGCCTCCTGGTCCTCCTGCACCTCCACCTGGCACTCCATCTTGTCCTTGTATCCCGCCCATTGGATTTTGCTGCTGCTGCTGCTGTTGCATCTGCATCTGTTGCTGGATCCTCTGCTGAAGTGCTGCAGTTACTTGAGAGGTGGTGCCCTGGTAGCCCTGAGGCTGGCCTAATTGTCCTGGTCCACCCGGTGGCCCTCCTTGCTGCTGAGGACCCACTACACCTCCACCTCCAGGCTGGGGTTGGGAAGAGGGGGGCATCCCTGACTGTCCTTGCGCAGACTGCATGAACCCCTGCTGGCCCGGTTGCTGCTGCTGGAATTGCCCATGGTTACCCATCTGCTGCTGTTGCATGTGCCTTCTCATCAACAGCTCTCTAAATTGTGGATTTAAATTCGACATGTTGCTTTGTTGCCCTTGTTGTATTGCTCCTTGTTGTTGTTGCTGCTGCTGTTGCAATGCTGCCATCTGTTGCTGCTGTAGGTTTCCAGGCAACATTGGACGCTGTTGCTGTAGCTGCTGAAGCTGAGCCATAGTGGGCATGTTTCCTCCACCTGCTCCACCCTGAGTCATGCCCATTCCTGGCTGGCCTGCCTGCTGCTGTCCATCCATATTGGTTAGCTGGTTAGCCCCTGGCCCCCCAACACCCGGCAAACCTCCTGCAGCACCCTGGAACCTCACACCCCCAGCACCTCCTTGTGAAGGCCCTCCAGCTCTTCCAGGACCACCCTGATTGCCTTGATATCGGGCTGCTCTCTGCCTGATGAAAGCTGCCATAAGTGTTGGGTTAGAGCGGAGAATGTTAAGAACCTGTTGCTGCTGAAGGGGGGAGCTTGGTGAACGTAGTGTTTGCAGAAGCTCCTGTAATGCTGCCTGGGGAAGATTTCCTGCTCCAGCTGGCCCTGCTACTGAAGCAGGTGCCCCACCCACTGCTCCTGGTACATTCATTACTTGCATCAGCCCACGGTTTCCTGGTTGTTGCTGCTGCTGATTCATCTGCTGTTGCTGGCCAACTGCTGGCTGCTGCTGTGGTGCCATGTGACCCATCATGCCACCTGGCCTTTGTTGGGGGTTCATGGCTTGTCCTCCAGCACCCCACTGCTGGTTTGGTGGCTGAAGCTGTCCTCCAGCTCCCTGCTGAAGCTGCTGTTGAACTTGAGGAGGCAGCTGTGTCTGTGGGCCACCCTGTTGGATCCCAGTGAGCATTCCTGGTTGCTGTGGATCCAACAATGTCCGGCCAACAACTCCCTGAGCCTGTGAGGGCATGCCTTGGGCCCCAATGTGGGACATGCCCATCTGGGCCTGGGTGTTCTGATGGTGAGAATGTGGAGGTAACATTCCTCCCTGTCCTAGGCCCCTGATCTGGGCCTGGGCCTGGGCCATCTGTCTCTGGGACTCTGCAAGACGCTGAATCTTGAGCGCTGTCTCCACAGCGGCCAGTGGCGGCCCTTGCTGCTGACCTTGACCAGGCATAGACCCCTGGCCCTGGTTGGGGGGTTGTTGCTGCTGGGGTGGGGTGGATGGACCAAGTCCAGGTTTGCCCAATGACTGGTGTAGAGGAGAGGCTCCTGGTGGTCTGGGATTGTAGGGAGGCAGACCTCCGGGGTGTGGCTGCTGCTGTAGTTGCGGGACATTAGGGGGCTGTTGCTGAACTGAATTCATCATCCCACCTCCACCTGCTCCACCCATTGCCTGAAACTGATGATGGATATGGTGCTGAGGACCCATAGCACCAGCCTGCTGCTGAACCTGCTGTTGCTGTCCTGGTGCTCCCAGGCCAGGCATCCCCACTCCCTGCTGCTGAGGGTGGACAGGTATGCTTACCTGTGTGGGTGTCTGTGGGGTGGGAGGTTGCGCGCCCACAGATGTAGGAGTACCAGGACCAGTTGCACCATTGTTGGCTCCGGGAGAGGGCAGACCATTTCCCCCAGGAGTACCACCTGGAGCAGGCTGGCCCACCCTCTGCATGCTGGCCATCCTCCTTCTTAACATCTGAGCCTGCTGGAGCCTGTGTTGCAGCTGCTGCTGCCGGAGTTTGTGCTTGATATTCAGGCAGAACGGGACAGGACACTTGTTCTCCTGACAGTGCTTAGCATGATAGCAACACAATGCAATAAGCTGCTTGCAGATTGGGCAGCCACCATTGGTTTTCCTCTTGCAGCCTTTCGTGTGCTGAACAACACGTTTCATCTTCTGGCAAGATGGCAGAGAGCAGTTTGCATTTCGACACTGGCAAGCATGGACCAGAGACTGGATGCACCGCTGGATGCTGAGGCGACGAGAATCTCCAGGGCTCTGAGTTGTTGCAGCCGCCTGATTGCTGTTCTCGTCATCTAAACCAAGACCTAACTTCTCCATCTTGTGCTCATGACCCTTACTGTTGTAGCATGTGATGCACAGGTCATAGTCCTGTGAAGGATGAATAAAGAAAATAAGATAATAGGATAAAAGTGATCATTTGTACATGCTAACAACAGACTGTTTTCATCAACATTATCTTCTACAAATAAGAGTGAATTAGGAATCCCAAAGATGGTTAACTCAAATATCTGTAGTACAGTAAATGCAGTCAAATTAACTTTGTGAAGAATAACATAAACTCCAATACTGAACTTCACTAAAATGCTTTTAAGCATATATGTGGTGCAAAGAGCCAATATGCATCAGAATTCAAGTAAGATATTTTTTGTTTTTAATTTACAGAAATACTGAAAATAGTAAATATAAATACAGTTTATTCAATTAACATATTCTTCTGTCCCATACTGACCTCACAGACAGTGCAGTGGAAACGGGTCTCCACATGATGCTTGCACTCATTGCAGGTATAGACGAAGCGGTCCTGGCTTTGGTTATGCAACTCCACTAACATACACATGGAACTCCATTTGGACCTTCTAAGGGCACTGAACTCAAGGTGTTTATCTCGGGCCAATGTAAGAAAAGCATCACGGCCATCCATCAGGTCACATGCCATCAAGGGATCTGGGTCAACAATAGGAGGCAAAGCATTTGCCATGGGGCCTGCGATAAGCCGGATCACAAAGAACACCTAAAGAGGAACGAAGGTGAGAGGTATGTGAAGCTTTGCTTTTTTAAAAAATATACTAGAGTACAATATAATGCAAAAAAACAAAAACCAAAGCTACAAAAGGTAGAGAGAGTAAACCTAATTTATACATATAAAAATATGAAAACTAAATTGTAAAAAAAAAATATACTAAAACAAAACAGCTGCAGTATCATTGACTTTAAAGACTCAAGTGTGGAGTTTTTATTTCAACTTAGAGCACTAATTAATGAAGATCTGCTGTGGGTCTAAAAATATTTGTAAGTCAATAAAATGACTTTGCTCATTATGAGATTGAAAAAGCCTCAAACTGTAAATTTAAAAATGAGTTATAACATATACAAGGATAAAGATGATAAGACAACATATACAAACATCCCATTGGTGATAAATTAAGCTGGAAAATTGTCTAAATAATGTATCACAGAGCAGAGGGTTTATTCAAAACTAAAATTCACATCAAGCAGTTATAGACAGTCATATTGTAGGGATGCAAATTATCGATTAATTCATTAATCATTAGTTGGTTGACCTTATCAATCGATTAACAATTAATTGATAAGCGATTTTCTTGAGAATCTGAATTTCTCTTTCAATACGATCTATAAGAAAAAAAAGCCAAATATTGTTAATATACTTCATGAAAAAAGCATGTCATATTCCTTAACTGATTTATTGTACCATTGGATACAGTCAGTGTTTCCTGTGGAATTCATCTGTTGGTGTGACAGTGTGTAATGGGGGGGTACACGCGCGTGCGTTTCATCGATGGGTGGGGGGGGTTGCGCAAGTTTCATTGGTGGGTGGGTGGGGTGCACGCACGTGTGTTTCATCGGTGGTGGGGGGAGGGGGGGGTTACTTGGCCGCACGCGCACCGGGGGATGCGTGCATTATGGTTAGTAACCGTGTGCATGTCACTTTCCGTCCCACTTATAATACTACGGGCGTACGGGACGGTGCAGTTCGTGCTCCCGCAGAAGTGAAAGTGAAACTTCTTGCTCATTTATCTTTCCTCTACCTCCTGAACCTTCGCAAACTTTCATTTGCCCCCCGCCCGCTTTTTCCCGTGTCCACCAGAGTGACTGTAGGACATAATGTGCAACATACCTGTGGCCCAGATCAGGAGCCTGGAGGATGTTTTCAACTTCTGTCTCACTGACCAGATAGTCCAGATGACTGTGGACTAGAACAACCTCCAGGGAAAACGATCCGATCCGATACTGTCCACACATTTGTGCGCGTATTTAATCAGGGGTGCACCACTCCCACAAACAGACTGGTCTGTGTTTCGCTCCACCATGTACCTAACGCGATTCTAACTCATCAATGCCATTATCAGGTTCGATGACCGGCTATCCCAGCCGTGGCAAACCGGAAGCCTTCGGACAGGTGTGGACATGGGCAATTAACCAACAATTAATAATTTAATCGAGCAAATTCTTAATCGATTGTCGATTAATTGTTTACATCCCTCATATATTGTCAAATTCTCTTTGAGTGATGAATTTGATTTGTTGGGGAGACCTGTGTCTAGCCATGGCTACACCCTTCTGTACAATCTAAGCCATATATGCCACCATACCACCATATATGGCTCCTGCCACCTAACAACACAATTCAGTAGTAACAGCTGTGCATATTACACAAAAATGCATATTCAGAACGTGCTAATTTCAAGATTTAGTTACACTTAAAATATAAATTTACTGAACATTTACAGGTACATCTCAAAGAATTTGAATATGATGAAAAAGTTAAATACTTTTTGTCACTCATTTCAGAAAGTGAAACCCATATAATATATAGACTCATCAGACACAGAGTGAAATATTTCAAGCCTTATTTCTTGAAATGTTGATTATGGCTTACAGATAATGAAAACCCAAAATTCAGTGTCTCAAAATTAGAATATTACATAAAATCAATAAAAAAGGAAATTTTAAACAGAAATGTCAGGCTTCTGAAAAGTATGTTCATTTATATGACCTCAAGACTTGGTTGGGCCTCCTTTTAAATGAATTACTGCATCAATGTGGTGTGGCATGGAGGTGATCAGTTTGTGGCACTGCTCAAGTGGAATGGAATGGAATGGAATAGTGTCCTTCAGGTCATCTGCATTGTTGGATCTGGTGTCTCTCATCTTCCTCTTGACAATACTCCATAGATTCTCTATGGGGTTCAAGTCAGGTGAGTTTTCTGGCCAAACAAGCACAGTAACACCATGGTCACTGAACCAGCTTTTCGTACCTTTGGCAGTGTGAGCGGGTGCCAAGTCCTGCTGGAAAATGAAATCAGTACCTCCATTAAGTTTGTCAGCAGAAGGAAGCATGAAGTGTTCTAAAATGTCCTAGTAGATGGCTGCATTGACTGTAGACTTCAGAAAACACAATGGACAAACACCAGCAGATGCCATGGCAGCCCAAATCATCACTGACTGTGTAAACGTCATACTGGACTTCAAGCGACGTGGATTCTGTGCCTCTCCACTCTTCCCCCAGACACTGAGACCTTGATTTCCAAATGACACGCAAAATTGACATTCATCTGAAAAGAGGACTTTGGACAGACACCAGATCCAACAATGCAGATGACGTGAAGGACACTATCAAACAAACCTGGGCTTCCATTCCACCTGAGCAGTGCCACAGGCTGATCACCTCCATGCCACGACACATTGATGCAGTAATTCATATAAAACATGTACTGTAATAGCAAACTAAAAGAATTAATTAAACTACTGCACATCTCTCATATCCATTTCTCCATACCTCTTTGTGTTTTTCCATAGTGGCATAGAGTTTCTGTGAAAGGTCATTTGAGACATTGGGCATCCCTGGCTTCTTCTTATTGGCTCGGCTCAGGCTGCTCTTGTTCTTACTCGTCTTTTTATTGTTCTTCTTCTTTGCATTTTTACTGTCACCTTTTGTGTCCTGCACAGAAAAAGGAATGCCTTTAGTGCACAGCTTACCAGAAATAGGTCTTTGTTATGAGGAAAAAAGTTATTACAGAGGAATTAGCATGATCATATGAATCACAGGTATGCTTACATCAATACTCTCATTAGAAGTGCTGTTTTCCTCCCTTTTCCTCTCCTCCTCCTCCTGCTCCAGTTCTTTGATGCTTTCCTCAAGCACATTGGGCCAAAAGTCACCCTCAAAGTAAGGCAACTCCTTGGCACTAGTCAAACGATCCTCTGTTGCTTGCTTGAAGATATCCTTGGGTGAATCAAAAATCCAAGTTACTTTGTGGATCCAAAATCAGAGGCTGTATCGTAAGTACATTGATGTCATGTGTCACCATTTTCGTAAATACATTGAAGAAAGCATTAACCAAAGCACTCCACAAACCACACGCAGAATGCTTGTGGCCTATACCTTGTAGTCATGGACTATCCGCTCTGCCACAGCTTTGTCTAACATCTTTTTGTACCACTCCTGAAGGCGCTTCGGCTTTGGAATCTTCTGATCTGCAGGGTGACAGTGGAAGATGTAGTCATCCCCTTCACTGGGTGGGCACGCCCAAATATGGCCAGTGGTATAGCTAAGGAGGAAACACATGAGCACATACATAATGAGCACAATTCAATTGTGAAAAAGTAAATAGAATTTATGTGATGGGAAACCACAACAATGACTGGTAAATCAAACTGGATGTGGGGGAAAATGTCTAAATGTCCAGACCTGAACCACACAGAAAACCACTGGAATGAGATCCAGAAGAAAACACATCAGACAATGTGGAGTAGCTGAGATTTTTGAACAAGAAATATCATTTAATCACCACATCAACATGAAAGACTGGTGGAGTTGTAACCAAAAAAATCTAGCAAATTAACTCCTCCGAACTTAAAGCATTAGAATTGTACTGTTTAAATGAATATGAACATGTTTTCTTTATACATTTCAATCTGAAAATTCTGATTTTTTTTTAGAGCCATCCACATCTCCTTGAGCAGATCTGTTAGTTTATTGATTTTCCATCTACAGTTCACTCAAGAACTTGACCAAATGGCTCCAAATTTAGCCCAAACCCACACTTGAAATGTGTTGTGACCAAAACTCATGGCCACTGACCACATATGGCCATTTTAATGAATGCAATCTCATTGCATTCATAAATGAGACATTTGAAATTGACATTGCATTCGTTAAAAATAATCCAGTTGCAACTCTGATCTCCTTAAGGCTTATGGAGATCAGACCTGCAGCTATTGTTTATTTTTGTAATGATAAATCTATCCATTATTTTCTTCGATTCGATTCAACAATCGCTTGAATAGGAATATAGCAGAAATGTAAAAAAAAAATAAATAAAAAAAGAAATGTCTGAAAATGACAAATTCTTCATTATTCCAGAACCAGCTGAAAAAACAACCACAAAAAGCATAAAAGTAAAAGAATATGTGCATGAAAAAAAAAACAAAACAAAAATGAAGTTAGATATCTACAAACAATATACCCACTGCCGTCTTCAACAAATTTGAATCAAGCTTACTAAGAACTTAAAATGAAACTAACATACAACTTACAAAAATAAAGTTAAATATTTTTTATGTTTATATGAAAGCTTAAAAGTTTAAAGGACTAAGTCATGGATCAAATGAAGAAAAGTGAGCATATTGGCATCCGCTGCCTTTTTGTTCTTATCTCTTCTGACCTATGCTCCATGTTGTTTGTGTGGAAACAACTTCAAAAGTAACTGTAATGGTTAAATGGCTTGTTAGGGGTTAATGAAAACCCTCCTCCTTCCAACTAGGGTCTCTAGGCCCGACTATACTGGCATAACAACTAGACCTGATGTTCTGTCTTGGTGGTGGTTGTTGGTGGTGTTGTATGATACTTGTCCCTTGTACAGGTGAAGGTCTACATCAGTGGTTGTCAACTGGGGGGTCCCAAGTATGGGGGGGTGGGTGGGGGTGTTGGCGAGTGACACAGTGACATTGGCGCATGTGTGCGTGCGTGTTAGCAACTACTGTTATACATCACAACATTATAAATCACTCAGCACATACCCCCCCCCCCCACACACACACGCACACACACACACTTCTATAAATAGTAAAAAAAAATAAACAACAATAAAAATCACTGGTCTCTTTTAATCTTTCAAGAAGTGTATAATATGTTCGGCTTTATGACTCCTTTTTGAAAAATAGGACCAATGGCCCTGTAGCTTACCGGCACTTCCTATTTTGTTATAATGGGGAAATGTTTCAAAGTCGCACCAAATCCAGAATCAGACCTGGACCCAAATAATTTCACTAACTTTTGTTGAAATCATCATAAAGAAGCTGTATACCAAGTTTGAAGTCAATCGGAATTATAGTTTCGGAGAAGAAGACAATTGAAATTTTTGTAACGGACGCCAGACAACGCCAGACAACGCCAGACGGCAATAGCTTACGGCCTGTCAGCTGGTAAGCTAATTAGCTAAAAAACTAGACCCCTGTTGCACATTAATAATACAGAAAAATAGTTACCACTTTGCATATATATTTAGATTTTCTATAAGGAATAAACACTCACCCCAGTTTCTTTACATATTCCAAATATCCAATGAGGATTTCATGGTAAACTGCTGTTCTCAAACAGCGAGGGCGGAAGAAGTGCACACTGTCCAGGTAAGAGATGTATACTCGCCTGAGGGGATTAAAAAAGGAAAATACTAATACATACCAGAATCCTGAAATGCAACATTTAAAGTAATCCCATTTGAGTAACATTTCATTATTATGATGTTCTTACCTCTGGTTGGGCTGCGGGCAGTCAGAGCCATACTCCTGAACATGCATCCCAAAGAAGCACACATCTGCTCCATCGATGTCCTCGAATGCAAAAAGGGCTTTTGTCCTGTATGGGAATGACTCAGACATCTCTCCACTGTCCACAAATCTGGAGAGTCAAAAAAACAGACATGGGTGTAAATTTGGTGGCAAGATTCATTGAAAAACAGAAACACTTAACATTCAAACTCATCATCATTAAGATCCCACACATTTTTTCAGACAAAACTTCAAAACCTTTCAAGGGTGAACAAGTTAGCTGACCATTCACAATAAGTGTGTTACTGTATGAAAACTAAATGGCATCATCAGCTATATAATGAGGAATTTTCTTAATGTTGTAGCAAGATCCAAAATTATGCAAAACATATAATTTTTAATAAAACTTTGGCAAAATAGAATGCTAGATGCTAAATAGAAAGCCCTGCAGAAAAGGAGTAGTAAATAGTAGGATGTGAGAGTATCCACAAGTTTTACAAACGAAAGAATAATGTATGATAAGAGGACCAATGCAGATGTGCAGGCACTGCTTGCATTCTTCGGCAAAATCAGTCACGCAATGACTGCAAGTGATTACGTAAGAGGACATTCCTGCAAATTCACCCTCTCCCACCTTGTACCCTGAATTTCCTGAAAAAGCGCCCCTTGATTAAATGTGACAAATTTTGTGAGGTCAAAAATTCAGGAATGTAAACTCATCGGGTGAAAAGAGAGACAATGCAAATCTCTAGAAGGTCTAAGGCCATACTATCCTATGAAGGACATTTTTAACAAGTGAAAAAGCAGGCAGAGCTTAATTATACCCCCACCCCACGGCACAACACTTTGCTCCCCCCTTGTCACTGATACCCTGGCTAGTCAGGGATTTATGTTGAATTTTAAATTAAAGATAATTGTAAACTACATTAAACCAAAATGAATTGGTCTCGTCCTTCGCCAGCGGATCCAACTCACCACCAGGTGGTGATCAGTTGACAGCTCTGCCCCTCTCTTCACCTGAGTGTCCAAAACACGCGGCCGGAGGTCTGATGATACGACAATGAAGTCAATCAACGACCTCCGGCCTAGGGTGTCCTGGTGCCAAGTGCACTTATGGACATCCCTGTGTTCGAACATGGTGTTCGTTATGGACAAACTGTGACTAGCACAGAAGTCCAATAACAAAACACCACTCGGGTTGTGAGGGTCTGTTGGGAACGTCTGGCAGAACCCGATGTTAGTGCGGTCTTCAACTCCCACCTCCGGGAGAGCTTCTCCCAGATCCCGGGGGAGGCTGGGGACATTGAGTCCGAGTGGACCATGTTCTCCACCTCCATTGTCGAAGCGGCTGCTCAGAGCTGTGGTTGCAAGGTCTCCGGTGCCTGTCGTGGCGGCAATCCCCGAACCCGGTGGTGGACCCCGGAAGTAAGGGATGCCGTCAAGCTGAAGAAGGAGTCTTATCGGGCCTTGTTGGCCCGTGGGACTCCCGAGGCAGGTGATGGGTACCGGAAGGCCAAGTGTGCTGCAGCCCGAGCGGTTGTGGAGGCAAAAACTCGGGTCTGGGTGGAGTTTGGGGAGGCCATGGAGGAGGACTATCGGTCGGCCTCGAGGAAATTCTGGCAAACCATCCGGCGCCTCAGGAAGGGAAAGCAGTGCGCCACCAACACTGTTTACAGTGGAAGTGGAGAGCTGCTGACCTCGACTGGGGATGTTGTCGGACGGTGGAAGGAATACTTCGAGGATCTCCTCAATCCCACTGCCACGTCTTCCATAGAGGAAGCAGAGGCTGAGGTCTCAGAGGTGGACTCGTCCATCACCCAAGCTGAAGTTACCGAGGTGGTTGGCAAGCTCCTCGGTGGCAGGGCACCGGGGGTGGATGAGATTCGCCCTGAGTACCTTAAGTCTCTGGATGTGCAGGGACTGTCTTGGTTGACACGTCTCTGTAACATCGCGTGGCGGTCGGGGACAGTACCTCTGGATTGGCAGACCGGGGTGGTGGTTCCCCTTTTTAAGAAGGGGGACCGGAGGATGTGCTCCAACTATAGGGGGATCACACTCCTCAGCCTCCCGGGGAAAGTCTATTCCAGGGTACTGGAGAGGAGGATCCGACAGATAGTCGAACCTCAGATCCAGGAGGAACAATGCGGTTTTCGTCCCGGTCGTGGAACGCTGGACCAGCTCTATACTCTCCATCGGGTGCTCGAGGGTTCATGGGAGTTCACCCAACCAGTCCACATGTGTTTTGTGGATCTGGAGAAGAGTTCGACCGTGTCCCTCGTGGTATCCTGTGTTAGGTGCTTCGGGAGTATGGGGTTCGGGGCCCTTTGCTAAGGGCAGTCCGGTCTTTGTATGACCGAAGCAGGAGCCTGGTTCGCATTGCCGGCAGGAAGTCAGACCTGTTCCAGGTGCATGTTGGACTCCGGCAGGGCTGCCCTTTGTCACTGGTTCTGTTCATAATTTTTATGGACAGAATTTCTAGGTGCAGCCAGGGGCCAGAGGGGGCCCAGTTTGGGGACCACAGGATTTCGTGTCTGCTTTTTGCAGATGACGTTGTCCTGTTGGCTTCATTGAACCTGGACCTTCAGCGTGCACTGGGGCGGTTTGCAGCCGAGTGTGAAGCAAGCGGGATGAGGATCAGCACCTCCAAATCTGAGGCCATGGTTCTCGACCGGAAAAAGGTGGTCTGCCCTCTCCAGGTCGGTGGGGAGTCTTTGCCCCAAGTGGAGGAGTTTAAGTATCTCGGGGTCTTGTTCATGAGTGAGGGAAGGATGGAGCATGAGATTGGCAGACTGATCTGTGCAGCGTCTGCAGTGATGCAGTCGCTGTACCGGTCAGTTGTGGTAAAGAAGGAGCTGAGCCGAGAGGCGAAGCTCTCGATTTACTGGTCAGTCTACGTTCCTACCCTCACCTATGGTCATGAGCTTTGGGTCATAACCGAAAGGACAAGATCCTGGATACAAGCGGTCGAAATGAGTTTCCTCCACAGGGTGGCTGGGCGCACCCTTAGGGATAGGGTGAGGAGCTCAGTCTGGTGACTAGGAGGAGCTTGGAGTAGAGCCGCTGCTCCTCCGCGTCGAGAGGGGCCAGCTGAGGTGGCTCGGGTATCTGTTTCGGATGCCTCCTGGACGCCTCCCTGGGGAGGTGTTCCAGGCATGTCCCACCGGGAGGAGATCTCGGGGAAGACCCAGGACACATTGGAGAGACTATGTCTCTCGGCTGGCCTGGGAACGCCTCGGGGTCCCCCCGGAAGAGCTGGAGGAGGTGTCTGGGGAGAGGGAAGTCTGGGCATCCCTGCTTAGACTGTTACCCCTGCGACCTGGCCCCGGATAAGCAGTGGATAATGGATGGAATTGGTCTCGCAAAAATCTGTTGGACAAATTTTGTGAGTTAAAATTTTCAAAAATTTCTAGGAGGAGACCTTGGGGCCGACCCAGGACACGGTGGAGGGATTATATCTCTCGGCTGGCCAGGGAACGTCTCGGGATTCCCCCGGAAGAGCTGGTGGAAGTGGCTGTGGAGAGGGCTGTCTGGGCTTCTTTGCTGAAGCTGCCGCCCCTGACCCGGACCCAGATACGCGGATGAAGACAAGTACGAGTAATAAAAAAAAAAAAAAGAAAAAAAAATCCCAAAATTTTAATTCAGCCATGAAACTGTGCACTGCCCATCACCTAGTGGTAAAGAAAATGTCTGTCAAATTTGAAAAGAATCAGCTGAATAGTCTTTGAGAAATTGGCTGGGCAAAAATCTCAGATGGACGGATGGACTTCCTGGTATTACTGGTATGACTCTGAAAAAAAAAAAAAAAAAGCTTTGAAATGAGGATTTAGTGCAGCTGTTTGTTGATACAGTAGTAATTCATGCAGGGGTGATTGCAAAAAAAAAAATCTCAAGCCTGAAAATTTTTCTTCAGGTCAGGTTATGTAGAATGGGTCGTTGGTGGGCTTACATCCAGCAATTTGCAGGTCTTCATAGGAGCAAATTAAGAAATCATAGGTCCCTGAGCAATAAGGTCTTGTGGCCCCTAAACCACCCAACTCACACTGAATAAAAGGGGGGTTCGGGGGGAAAATTTAGAAAATTATAGCACCTAAAGTGCCTTTTCATGCAATTTCAGATGGAAACTACTTGTTTCAGTATTGTGCAAACACAATGCAATTCAGCTCATTATTCCACCACTGGATCTGCATTACAAAGTATGAGCTGAGCTTTCAACAGTGATGTAATAAGCAGGCCCTCCAGGAATTCACGATGTTGCAATCGCAACTATTAACGCAAATTCAACCAACCACTGTGAATTCTGCGTGGCACTGCAATTTCGTCCAATCACCGCGAGTTTTCCGCAAATTTGACTAATCACCTTTGCCCCCTTTCGCCCACCCCTGTCTACGTGACATGTACGTCATCACGTTCATTTCCTTGTTAACGGTTGAGAAGATGAAGACGTGCGATTCAAAACACTCACATTTACCGACAAATATCATTGTTGGTGCAAGTCAGTTTCCAGATGTGTTACACAAAAGTGGAAGTATACTGTTCTGCACTGCCTGCAATATTGTGGTGGAACACGAACGAAGGTCTCCGCTCCACAGACACTTTTCAACCGCAAAAACTGGAAGAGGAAAGACGAGACAAGTCCCAATGACAGAGGCTGTTGGATCCAGAACAATAGCAGAAGCTGAAAGGATCAAGGTTAGCACAGATATACTCTATAAGGCAATGTAAGAGAAGAATAAAGAACCTGTGGAGGCATGCTTTCCTTTCTGTGTATTGTGTGTGTGTGCGTGCGTGTGCACGTGCGAGCACAAGTCTGTGTGTGGAGTTAAAAAACGAGATCACAAATGAAGATAGTCATTAAACTTGGTGTTAATATTGTTTACTCTTGTGTGTTAGATAGAAAGCAACCCAAGTTTGGCTGACCTGTGTGCCTGTCTCTCTTTGTGTGCATGTGTGTCTGTGTGTGCATGTAACCCATCTAACCCTAACCCTAAATATACTATTATCTCATCATTAAGGAAGCAAAAGTCATGTGTTGTGTTGTATAAATGTGAGATGGGGGTGGGATTTAATAAGTTTTCTTCTTCCCACTCCTTTTTGAGCAGTACATATTGTGAATTTATTTTGTTATTACTAGTCAACATGGCAATTGTTATTTTGTCTTGGACATCTTTATTAATGTATTTGCTCTATTAGTTCCTTGTACACAAAAAAATGTTTACATTTTTCTTCTGCTCAAAACAAATAAATGAATGAATGAAAAAAAAACCTGCTTTGTTTAAAATCATTACTTCCTGGTGCTTTATAAGGCTAAAAACTTAAAAAAGGCTGTTCTAGGTAATTTGCAAATGCCCATGTTCCTGTGACTTTAATAAAAGAAGCCTCAAATCATCGCAACTTTCACAGCAATTTTTTGGAAAAGCTGACACAAAATCAGGCATTTTAGGCCGCAACAATAAAAAAAAAAAAAAAAAAATCCAGTGAAATCCTGGAGGGTCTGAATAAGGCTTGGTTTGGGCTTTCACTTCCCCATAAATAAGAGGTCAGGGCAAAAACATCATTAATACATATCTTATTTATTTCACTGCTGTTGAATTCACATTGGACAACTAACTCTATATCCAGAATCACTTTGAACAAAATTAACACAACAACTGGATGCCTGTCAGGAGAGTAACAGATGAGAAAGCACATTTTTGTCTTCTGCAAATTTTTTTGCAGAAGACAAACCCTAACCCACCCATACATTAGACCTACAACCCGACCTGACTTTAAACGCCGTGTCTCCTGATGACACAGGGCCAATTGATGCCCTTTTTAACTGCATTGTAGACATCAAGTCATGGATGGCAGAGAATTTCCTACAGCTCAACCAGGACAAAACTGAGATTTTAGTTATAGGTCCTGAAGGCCAGAGAGAGAAACTTTTACCAAAACTAAAAGATCTTAAACCAACACAATCAGTAAAAAATCTGGGCGTGATTTTTGACTCTGAGCTGAATTTTATCCCACATATCAAAAATATAACAAAAATAGGTTTTTATCACCTTAAGAACATAGCCAGAGTCCGCCCGTTTCTCTCTCAGGCCAGTACGGAGGTGCTAATGCATGCTTTTATTTCTTGTCGCTTAGATTACTGTAATGCCCTGCTCTCTGGTCTTCCCAAAAAGAGTACTTTAAATCTCCAATTACTACAAAACTCAGCCGCACGCGTGCTGACAAGGACCAGAGGGCGGGAGCACATTACACCGGTTTTAGAGTCGCTGCATTGGCTCCCTGTACGCTTCAGGATCGATTTTAAGATTCTCTTGCTGGTTTTTAAATGTCTTAACGGCCTTGCGCCCTCCTATTTATCTGATCTGCTTTTACCATATCAACCCTCGCGGACCCTGAGGTCCTCCGGCACTGGCCTTTTAACCATACCAAAACCCAGTTTTTGCAGGTTACTTGTCAGGTACCCCACCCAGTGCAGGACTCTGATGCATGCACAACAGTTTCATTGCTAGGGTCAGCTTCATGCTGTGAAAGTACTTTTTTTTTAACCACTCGTATATTTCAATGTGCACTAGCATAATGTACAAAAACAAACACCCGGTATGTCAGTTTTTGCACCAACTACCATAAGGTTTTCCATCCTTTCACACCTTCATCAACGCCCAACACCATTTATTTTTCAGTCCCCTCTGAATCTGCAGGACGTCTTCACCACTCTTCATCTGCTTGCCTTCCATCTCTACAAGTGTCACCACGTACAGTTGGCTACTCTGAGGTTGTTGGCTCCAAACCAGTTTGTCTCTACAAGACCCGCCCCCTCTCTACTACTGGTCTAGTAGCCGTAACTGGACTTCTTGGGAGCGAAAGCCATTGGTTGAGAGCTAGAGGTTTATCAAAGCCTAGGTCGGAGCCCCTGATATTGTACTAGCTGTGATCTTTTCGCATGCAAAATCCTGCATTTATCCCCCTTGCTGATTGCCACACACCGAAAATCTGGTATGGTGCCGGAATCCTATCACCTCTGTTCATATCAGTGAAATGTTTGACTTTGAAACTCATGTTTGTGATTGTGGTGGGAATTTATTTATGTATTTTTTAAAATTCTATAGCCAACACAATTTTACATAATTTCATGACCTGGTCAAATTGGTCCGCACAATTAGGTAGTATTCACAACAAAAGGGTGAGTTTTTTGGTTTTCATATGAAGCCCACCAGCCAGTTTGACACGTAAAGCAGTTTGCATGATTACAAGTCATAAAGGCTGTGTGTTAATTTTAAAAGGTCAGAACACCTCAGAGCCAAAACACAGAATATTGACACATCTTCCTGAGCGCTACTTGGTTTTATGTCTGATGTGTCTCGTTTCTGTACCTGGATTTCATGCCTGGTTTAACTTCTACCACTTTGTCAGAAACATGGACGACACGGATGAAGACCTCGCCAGACTCTGGATGATTCTGACGTTTCAGATAGTCGTTCACCCTCGTCTCCAGGAAACTACCCAACTTCGTCTGGGGCAACCCTGTTTGCGCGAGAACCATGCAGAATGTGAACAATTGTGAGATTAATAACCAGTTCTAACAAATCACGTGAAGCCTGAAAGCCAGATTTAGAATGAATGCTACGATATGATGGAAATGCAGTAACAGCCACTTACTTTTGGCAGAATACTTGTTTTCTTTCCTTGTCTTATTGGTTTTCTTTAAGCAGCCATCACATAAAAAACTGTGAATGAAAATGTACATCAGTTTAATTCCAAAAACATGATAAAGTGAATCATAACATGTCAGAAGCAACTTGATGAATTTAAATGAGAGATTTTCACCCTGATGGCCAGATTGTTTCATTGTGCAAAACACAAATCTGGTGCATCCTCCGCCCGCAGTCCATACATTCAACAAGCCTGAAAAAAGGGAAGGAACACAAATCAAGATGTGATAATGTCTTGTCTAGTCAACCTTTATGGAGGTTTACATTTAAGACATTTTAATGACCTCATGAAGCAGTTTAAGGCCTATTTCACATCCATCCTGATAAATGGTTCTTAGGATATGAGTAAAAACTGGATATGATAAATACAGAACAATACTGGAAAAAGACCATTGTTTTCTTATGAATTTATATTTTTCTGATTTCTCATGTGAGTATAATGTCTTCATATTGAAAGATTGTAATTTGGATGTTTTCTTGCACAGCTACCTCATTGCAGCAGGATTCAAATTTTTCCAAATTTTCAACACATTTGAATCGATTGCTTAAGTGATTGTTCAAGTCACATCTCACTGAATTAGGTTTATACACTTCTACATGGGTATATGGGATGAAGTGACAGTAACATATATATACTTCAAATATTATACTTACTAAATCATGATTTGACAACAAAATTTGCATTACTGGTCAGTGGTTCCATGTTTATGTAATTTAATAATTTTGCTACAAAGGCACTGCCATCACACATTTAACAGCGAGAATGACGCTAATGCATTTGTTGACAGTACTTCATTATCCAATTAACTATTACTTGTTAAAGAGTCCAACTTACAGTTCAGGATCCAGTGTGTCGTTCTTTTTCTTTTCAAACTGGTCCTTGTTAATGGATCTGCAATAAGGGATTAGGGATTCATTTATGCATTTATAATTGTGCAATAAGAGGAACCATTATTCAACCCACACGGTGGAAATTTAGTGTTACAGTAAAGAGCAAAAACAACATTAACAAAATTTTTAAACAAGTAATTCTGAGTCTCAACTTTCAAACTTTTGTAAAACTTAAAAAAAAAAAAAAAAAAAAGTAAAAAATGTAAACAAAAAAAAAAAATTGAGAGAAAGGTAAAGAACAAGTGTGTAAAATTTGAGAATCATCAGGTGAATAGTGTCCAGGAAATTGGATGGACAAATTTTCTAAGATGAAATTTTTAAATATTTATTAAAAAAAAAAACATAAATTAAAAATGTAAATTCAGCCATCAAACTGTGCACTGCACCTCTCCTAATGACAAAGAACGTGTCCAATTTGAAAAGAATCAGGTGATTAGTCTCAGAGAAATTGGCTGGACAAATATCTCAGACAAGTGAAATTCCTGGTATGTCTAGATGTCCCCTCCCTCTGGGGCAGCCAGGGGTATAAAAATACAGGTAAAAGCACACCATTATTATTGCACATATGAATAGTTCTCAAATTGAAAAAGTACAAAACAAGATGTACTTTGTAATGTAGCAGAAATGGAAGATAAGAGTAATATATAAACCGGGATCAAACTGTAAACAAAAATAAATACTTGTGTTAGTCATATTTCTACTGAACGTGGGAAACAGGTAGCACCAGTGCTGCTGCAGTTACTCATAATACCTTTTGCCTGACAAATGCTTAAGAGTTACCAGGCACTAAAGATCACTTATAGTGATGTTCTTGAGCTTTTGTTTGGACACGCAGAAGAGAGCAACTTAAATTTAGAATTAAGAGATTAGAACGGTAGTGATAATTTCATTCTTTTTGCTAATAATCCCCGATGGCTTCAACAACACTGGAAGGTGACCAGACTAGTTATGGGTCATGTAAAGGAAATGTTAAAGGTAGGGTAGGAGATCCTGGAAAAATGGTTCAAACATGCTACATTTTGAAAATACACAATTCAAAAGTCCAAACCCCTTTCTGCAGACTTCCCCCCGAAGCTATACCTCCAGAGTACAGAGTAGGGCTGGGTAAAAAAAAATCAATTTAATCGATCTCGGATTGATTTTATTTTAATTTTGAGTTGCGTAGCGGATGGGATCGATTTTTCCTCATTAAATTCACCCCAGTAATGTTGTGCAAGGTGACTTAGCTTCACCTTTACGTCATTACGTCAGGCGCTGTCTTGCATGTGCAAAATGGCTGACAAAGGTAAAACTCTGCTCAGCAAGCCCTCTCATCTTAAGTCGGATGTCTGGAACCATTTTGGGTTTAAAACAAAAAAAGAAAAAGAGCTGGATAAATCCAAAGTGACTTGCAAAATCTGCCAAGCGGAGGTCAGTTACTGTATAAATACTACAAACCTCAGAGACCACTTGGTAAGGTATCACTCTACGCTAGCATTAGCTTCCGACAACAAGCCACCTGGGGGCAAAACAAAAGAAGACGAGGGAATCACTTACATTACCATCCAATTCCCTGTGGGCCACAAAGATAACAGAGGCCATCACAACTTTTGTTTGCAAAGATTTATGCCCATACTCGGTGGTAGAAAACGAACGCTTTAAGCACCTCATTCATGTACTGGACCCACACTTCGTTATGGTACAACGTAAACATCTGACTGAAACTGTTATCCCCATGATGTATACACATGTGAAAGAAGACATCTGAACGAAAATGCAGTCCACAGATAGAGTTGCCATAACTTGTGACACCTGGACATCACTGGCAACGCAGTTGTACATGATGGTGACTTGTCATTATATTGACAAGTGGAGCCTCAAGTTTCATGTGCTACAGACCACTGAGGTTCAAATGAACCACACCACTAGCAATCTATCAGATATGTTAATGGGGCCCATACAGGGGTGGGGTCTGACCAGCAAAGACCCAGCAGTCGTGACGGACAACGCTGCGAATATGGTCAGTGTGGTGGAGTTAATGCAACGAATGCACATTGGCTGTTTCATGCACACACTGAATTTAGCCTCACAAGCAGGTCTAAAAATCCCAGCCGTGTCATGTCTGCTTGCAAGAATGAGGCATATAGCAACGTTCTTTCACCGTAGTACGACGGCAAACCACATACTTAAAGAAAAACAGAAGCTTCTTCACCTGCCAACGCACAAGCTATCAATACACATTGTGACTCGGAGGAACAGTGCACTGGATATGCTGCAGCGCTTTTTAGAGCAGCAGCCAGCAATTTCTGCCACTCTCCTTTCACAAGACGTGCGCAGGAATGAAAAAGATCTGTGCACCTTGACAAAGGTGGATGCAACAATGGCTGAGGATTTAGTGAGGGCCTTGAAACCTATGAAAGAAGAAACACTGGCCATGTAGGAGGACAAGCAACCAGCTTTATCTGTCATCGCCCTGCTGCAGGAGGCTTTAACCCCCAACCTTTAAGACTCCCCCATTTTGAGGGACTTCAAGGCTGCTATAAAGAACAACTTGAGGAATAGGTATGCTAAGGTCTCTCTCTCTCACTCTGTGTGTGTCTGTAGTAGTCAATACCAGGCTAATCAAAATAGACAGATGTACCTTATTTATTAGACGGATTTAGAGGGTAATGCATCTGAACTCTTCAATTTAATCCCTGCACTTTTTGTTTGTGTGACTGTATATGGTATGCATACCATGACTTTCCCAGTACTGTGATGATAACAAAAATAATGTATGAAATGTCTTAAAGATATGATGCACAGAAGAACACACTGTATGTAGCATCAGTGCTGGAGCCTCGCTTTAAAGACCTACCATCACTGTCTGCTAAAGAGTGAGATGACACATTCACCAAACTGCAGACTGAGGCTGCCAGGGCTGCATGTGATGCAAGTTTTTAAAAAAAAAAAAAAAAAATCCATTTAATAAAAGTGTTTTCATTGCGAATTAAAATATTCTCTATTGGATTAAAAGGAATATTGTATAATTGAAAAGTTCAGAAATGATTTCAATCTATTTATTTCTGAGTTTTTTTATGTCTTATTCAACAGCAAAATACTGATGGAGATGCTGATGAAGCTGAAGAGATGGGGGAAGTGACTTCACCCAAGAAATCCAGCACCTTGGAGTCCCTCCTTGGGGCAGTCTACTCACCAACAGTACAGGAAAATGCACAGAGAACTGTAGCAAGGAGGGCTGAAGATGAAATCAGAAGCTACAGTGCATAAAACCTGCTGGACTGAATGACAGTCCTCTGACCTGGTGAAAGTTAAATGAAAGGCAGCATCCACTGTTGGCTCGCCTGTTGTGTCCTAGGGACCAGTATTGTGTCAGAGAAAGTGTTTTCATCTGCAGGTGATATTGTCACTGCAAAAAAAGAAGCTGCCTAACTCCAGATCATGTAAATGAGCTGCTTTTCCTTCACAAGAACCTCACACTTACTGTGTGAGAACTGAGAACAAAGTCACAATAAGTGGACTTGACTTTAGACAGTTTAAGTTGACTTTTAGTTTTGTTACCATTTTATTATTTTTGCACTTTAAGAAATGCCTTAATACAATTTGTTGCAGGTCAAGTTTACCATCACTTAGTCAGATTTTGTGAGGCTGTTTAGTTTACAGTTCAAGTTTAAATTGAATGTACAGGTAAACCAGTTAACACGTTTCCACTTAAAAGAAATTTAATACCTCTGTATTGTTCCCTCAGGTTGTTGTGAGAAACAATACATTTGCATTGTCTAACACAGTGGAGCCATTTTCATTATTTAAGAGCAGATTCAGCTATTTGCTGCTGAAATGTCATATTTATTTCCATTCTAATGTCAATATTGATCCCAGTATTGATGTGTTGCATGGCTGCGATAGTCAAATAATCAGATTAAAGCTCAAAATTGTACTTTGGTATCACTAAATGAATTTGAATCAGTGGCGATTTCTCATAGACTGCAAGGGAAGCCCGGCTTCCCCTAAAATTACGGAGATTAAATGGTTAAATATGTACGGTTATGTTGGCATTTTATTGACTACAAATGTGTTAGAACACGTTCATCTCAAAGACGAGTTCGTTCAGAATCAGCTTTATCACAAATCAACGGACGCGATGTTGTTCACTTCTCATCCATTCCCGTTGTGCTGTTTTCTCATACGATCTCTGCTCAGTGCATTTGCCCATAAACACAGGGCGTCTATGGGCTTCAATGGGACTGAGTGGAACAGTTTTTTTCATTGCCTCAAAACTGGACGGTAATTGGATAAATGCCATGATGTTCTCCCGCCCCCGGACGCCGGGCGTCTCTGGGGGTGAATGGAGCTGTGGGCGGAGCTCGGCCGGGCTGGACGCCAGAATCCCACGTGCTGATTGGAGGATCAGTCGAAAGGCTGAATCCCACTTGATTGACAGCTAGTTTGAGATCTACTCCTTCACTTGACACAGTTCAGTTTAATATCGCACATTCTGCTGTAAAATCAAGAGAGAAACCACTCCGAAATTACTCGTTCATTTCTTGCTCTGTAAATAAAACACACTCATTGTACTTCCTTGTTTCAATTTAACATAATTTCAGTGTTTTCTTGTTTCAGTTACATAATTTAATCATTTCTTGTTCGAGTTTAATACTGTTTTGTAGATAGTTAAATCAATCATACTGTCAGCTAGGTTGGAGTGAAAGGAGGATCTCTTGTTTAAAAAGGCTGAAGTCTTACACCCGCAACACAATGGGCCTAGGCAATCTAAGCAGCCTAGCTCTGCTGGACATTGAGAGGACACTGGTCCAGTCCCTGGAAAAGACGCCTACTTGGTACGATAAGGTCACTGACCATTTTCTTAAAAAGGAACGAAGGGCCGAATGTGTGTTTAAATAACTTGACAATTTTTTTTTTTGATGTAAGCCAACAATGAGCTTCCCCTGTCTGAAAGACGAGCAGCCGCCTCTGATTTGAATCAATCAATTAATACTGAATCGAATCGATATCGAATCAAATCGTTATTAATCAATTCAGAACCCTATGAATTGAAATGATTAAGGAAACTGGCCATGATACCCAGCCCTACTGGAATGCGCAATGCTTGTTCGTGAGGGTTCACAAGCGCTGCACATCATCAGTTCGCTAACCTTCCCCAACTTTTTCTCATGGCTCATTCAGAGGTAAGAAAATACCTGACATAATGAACCTAAACAATGAATATGATTATTGTTTCAAGTTATATTTATCAGTATTTTAGATTAGAAGTTGGACTTTCACTTGTTATTTTGATAGGCGTTCAAAGTAATCTCGGGCTCGTAAAAACAGTTGATTGCAGTAAAACTGATGTCAGATTACTAACCCACTAAAGTTTGCTTTGAATACTGTAATCTGTGCATTTGACTATTATGTTTGTTGGCAGAACAGCCCAGATTCATACCTAGCTGGCTAACGTTACATTCCCCAGTGATTTATGTTAGTGACATGAGCCCCGTGGCATAACTACAGTCCACCATGCTGGTTTGTTTACATCTATCTGCCACAATTCCTTGCACTCAAGCAGGCCACGTCCACACGAAACTGCAGATTTTTTTTTTTCTTTGTCGTTTTCAAAAAAAAAAGTGCTCTGTAAACACGGAGTCGTTTCAGGAAACATCCATGTCCCCACGAAATGCAGCATTAGCCCGGTAAAAAATTGCTACAGCATTACTAACAGCATGGAAGCCTAGGGCGCAGGCGGAGCCGCTGCGGGTGCAGATCTTGGTGGTAGTAACAAATATTGAAACAAGAACTTTGAACAATGATACTCACGTCTGTGGCTGGGTGGGGTCGTCGCCCAGGGAAACCGTCTCCCCTTGGATTTCGTTGAAACACTTCTCGCAGAAGTGGTACCTGTCAGCAAGAAGCCCAAATTTTGGTGAACTACACCATTCCCCAAAGCACAGTCAATGACGGACAGCGCATGGAAAGGAGGGCAGTCGCCAAGTGGAACAGGACATGGGCAAGGCAGGGTGCCACAAGTGGAGAGCAAGCAGGAAGGAGGAGCGCAGGACAGCAGGAAGTCGTCATCGCAACAGCCAGTCATTGTTTTTTGGGTTTTTTTTGAGGGGTGAGGGTGGAGGAGGGATGGGGAATGCGTTTGGAGGTGTATGGTTGGTCAAGGAAAAAGCAAGCCAATGTTTGATATCACAGCCGTTGAAGGGTGGACAGACAAGTAAGATTGACCAGAAACAAGACAGGACAAACATCCAAGACAACACACAGCAGAGAGCCGAGGCAGAGCACAGATTAGCAATTTGGACATGAGGGGATGAGCAACAACATTCACCATCATGGCTAATGAGAGCAGGAGCAGAGTAAGAGGAACTAAAAGAATAGCAGGGAACTGGAGGAGGAGGCTGCAGCACAGGACATAATACAGACACTGAACAAAGGCAAACAAATAAGCACAGATGACTGCTCAGCTGTTCATTCGTTCGGGCAGTTCATTTTACAGTCGGTCATTGCACATTCAAGATGGGCTGCGTATAAGAATGTTATAAACTGTAACTTCAAAAGACTGTTATCTTAAAAGAGTAGCAACATGATTCTAGCGTTAACATATTACTGTTCCTCTGGAAAGAAAATGATCATTTACTGCTTTTGATGACTTGATTAAAAAAAACAGCATCAGAAAAACGTTAAATTTTCTACTTTGAAAATTCTTATTTCAAAGTATTTAATGGCAAAGTATGTCACATTTCTCCTCAAACCTCAGCAAAGAAGGAAGAAAGACAGGTGGTCAACCAAGGTATTCCCCAATTCTGCCACTGTGGTTATATTCTAAAACCACACACACACATCTTTGCAAAACTCAATATGAATGTTCTAGAGCCAAAAGACTACTGAAACACAAGCTTCCTATGTGTACATGTGAAGCAGAATGAGGAGAGTGAATATCCAGAAAAAGTCCAAAAAATAGGACCAATGTCCCTGTATCAAAAAGGCATGTTCTATCAAGAATCAATAACCTAAATTTGCGAGGCTGTCAATTTCTGCCACTATGTTAGAGTCCTGTGGTCTTGATGGAGGAGATCAATCTCCCAATAGATGTGGGTGGTACTTTCACTGGAGGATAGCTCAACAAGTTAAATGAGTCCATATACGACTTTCTATCAGTGTTCAACAATAAGTGTAATTGATATCTCTAACCAGTTCCATGCTATAAACCATCAAAGAAAGAGGGAGATGAGTAGCAGCGTTGGCTTCAATACTGTCTAAACTTCAGAATAATATTTAATTAATAAAAAATGGGGAAGAGCTGTTGTGCGATTGATTGTATGAAAAGGTTTGAAAAGCAGTGTTGGGAATAACGGCGTTAAAAATAGCAGCGTTACTAACGTCGTTATTGTTTTCCAGTAACGGGTAATCTAATTAATTACTATTTGAAAGGTTACAACGCCGTTACCATTACCGACAGTGAAATATGGCGTGTTGCTATGCACTGATATCTAACAGCTGTTATCCGTCCTGACTTGCTCAGCCAGGCACAAGAGGTGTGACATTCATGGACAAGTCGAGTCTTTTGAACGGCTCTTTTAAGTGAACGATAAGAACTGATTTGTTGCCAGCTGTTCATTTATCATTTGTTCTTATATTCAAATTGCCCACACTGCCTTCATGCTTTACTTGTGTATCCGTGAGTCTGAGTTGTCCATGCTGCCTTCACCTGAACAACTAATGACATCTGCAAGTTTGAGTTGTCCAAGCACACCCCATTCACTTGAACGCATCTATGTGCGCAGCTAATTTAGGGGAGGAGTTATCAGTGAGAGTCCGACTGACTGAAGACATTTACTGCTGTATCAGGGAGGAGCAACCGAAAAAAGAGGAGATGTGGGATTAACTGGAGGAGCATCTTTCTTCCTATAAATGCAGATACGCATTTATGTGGTGGAAAAGCCGGGCCCTGGTGGACCCCAGCCTTACCAAAGTCATGGTAGAGAAGCTCTGTTTAGTGGAAACATCGGTTCCATCTGAATGAGTATGAGTGACGACAGGACCCATCTGTGTCCTGCCCTGACCTGTGTCCTGCCCCCCTCCCCCACCTGTCTGGATGGACGTCCTTGGCCTCACCACTGTGGATGGGCCTCCTCATCCCTGCCTGTCTCATCCAGTGGGATGGACCCCTCATGTGTTCACCCTACTGCATCCTTGCAGATTGGAACTACATCTGCAAATGGACGTCCATCAGTCCTGGTGCATCTATAGCCTGTCCGTCCATGGGAGTGGATCTCTCCTTCACTGTGGTTCTCTCCGAGGTTTCTCCCTTTTCCCACTGGGTTTGAGTTTTTCCTTGCCGAGAAGGAGGGTCTAAGGACGGGGGATGCCCTGGACATTACTCATTTTCCTGCTGTTTATTTTTGACTGTTGTTGTTTACATCTAACTGACTCTGTAAAGCCCTTTGAGATAACCTTGTTGTGATATTGGGCTATACAAATAAAATTGAATTGAATTGAGTATGAGATAATGTCTTTAATTTTGTTCACACTCCAATAAATATTAATTTAAATGAAGTACCCATCTAAGTTGTTCTACTCTAGGCAACTGGGGGGGGGGGGGGGGGGGGGTTTGACATATGTGCATACCCTCTATATATAATAGTATATATTATAATATTCTAACATAATTAGCTATTTATTATTAGGAGTAGTAGTAGCAGCAGCATTATTATTACTTTGCTACTTGTTTCTACTAGTACTTTCAAATGTGCAGTTGCCTGTTTTTTATAGTTATTATTTTGCAATTTTCTTTCTTTCTTGTGTTTGTATATTCAGTGTTGTGCTGCTATTAGAACCTAAATTTCCTGAGGGTTCTGCCCAAAGGATCAATAAAGTTCTATCTAATCTATAAATCTAAGTGTTTTTAGGGAAACTGTTGCATGCTTTGCCCTTAAAAAGTCTGTGTTTACTTTTTATTTATACATTTTTTTTAAAATTAGAAAGAAATGTGATAAGAGGGCAGACTTAAAATCTCAGTATATTAGGCACCATATGAGGGTATAAAAATGGGGAAAATGAAGTGCAGGGAAGTGTTTAAGAAAACAAAATTAATCAGATGAACATAGAGATAAAATAGGTGACACATTTATTCTTTCACAATTCACCACATACTTTTTAAATGCTTTTTTCCCCCTAGATTATCAATTTTATTTATCATTTTCCTAACCCATCCTACATACCTAGACAGTCCTACATTGTTCATTACATAGGTTTTAACCCCCTCCATACCTGTTCTGGTAGCTGAAGTAAGCAGCATCTCGGGGAATAGTGCACAGCTGCTTTCCATAGCAGCAGAGGGTCTGTGGAGAGAACTCCAACTGATGGACAGAAGCAAAGAAACACAGCCATGAGTGCATGAATCCTTTTATAACAGGTTGGAAAAACAAATAATAAAAGGAAATTACAAAAAAAAAAAAAAAACAACTCCTGTGTGAGGTAATTGTAAACCCACATGCATTTCTGTTTGGATCCTCGATTTAAACAAAGTAATTAAAGTTAATTTCAAGCATTGGATTACTTTGTCTCTCTGTCTCAAGTCCACCCTTCAGTGAGGCTCATAATAAGGGCCAATCAGTTTTGTTTTTTGTCTGCAAAACCAAAAATAGCAGAGTCTAATGAGAGCTGAAATATGATATAGTGATGGTATGCTCAAGGCCAAATTTAGCGTTGAACCCAGTGTACTGCTTCCATTTCAGATGTGAATGAACAGAGTTAAAACATACTTAACATGCATACAGGAAACATTTTCCACACACATTTTAAAGAAATCCTGTTCACTGCTGAACATATCAGTCAGTCAGACTTTCAAACATTCATGCTTAGAAAACTGTGATTTATTATGTTGAATGGGGTGGTCTTGTCAGTGACATGCACAGACGAGCCAACGAAAAAGGGCACCTCTCTCCCGAGTCCGACAATCCTGATGTGCAGCGTTTTCATAAATATTGGTCCGCAATAACTTGCTATCACTGTTTATTCAGTATTACACATATGTTAGCATTCTACAAAAC
This sequence comes from Sphaeramia orbicularis, assembly GCF_902148855.1. NCBI lineage: Eukaryota > Metazoa > Chordata > Actinopteri > Kurtiformes > Apogonidae > Sphaeramia > Sphaeramia orbicularis. The sequence goes on along the minus strand of NC_043975.1, from coordinate 40,194,230 downwards.
AATGCACTGCTGCTGCAATGGCCTTACACTTTTCACATGAAATAACCAGGAAAAAAAAAACAAAAAACATTCTACTTATAAAGTACAATGAGTACAGGCCTTAAGAGTCCAGGAGCAAAAACAAAAATGACTAGAGGAGGATTATGAACCACCCAACTGTGTAAAAATCTACAAAACCAAACCTGAGTCACATAATCATGACAATCATCAGTTTACTGAACAATCTCTATCAACCTGAACAAACCAATATCATATAACCAATCTAGGACTGCACACTTGACACAACTGTGCATAAGGACTGACATTTGGCTTGATCCAGGACAGAAGAGAGCTGCTACTCTGGGCTGCCTGCTGCAAGTCTCTTTCCCTCTGTTTCTTTACTCTTTCCTTTCTTGGCATTTTGCTGCAACTGATGAATAAGAAACATCAAATTGCGCACTACAATGAACATTGTAGACCAGGGGTGTTAAACTCATTTTAGTTCAGGGGCCACATACACTTAATATGATCTAAAGTGGGCCGGACCAGTAAAATAATATGAATAATAGGATAAGATCTTTTGAGTGAAAAAAGTAAATTCTGTAATGAAAATGTTTACATCTACGAATTGTACTTGAACATAACATGAACAAATATGAACAACCTGAAAATTTGTTAGAAAAATAAGTGCAATGTTAACAATATTACACCTCAGTTTATTATTTATACAAGTGAATCACAACTTAGAGATCACAGTGGATCTACAAATACACAAAACATTAATTAATAGGCAGAATATTATTAAAATTCCACATACTTCTCTTAAGACATTTCAGATATTCACATTTTTTGTAAAAAGCTTGTCTGTAAATGTGAACATTTTTGTGTAATTTTACTTTTTATTCACTAAAACAAAGAGACAAATTTACAGTTTTCATTATTTATAGGTTATTATGATAGTATTTTACTGGTCTAATCCACTTTAGACTGAAATGACCTAAAATGATTTTAACATCCTTGATTATTAATATCTTCAGTGTAATTTTTGCATTTCACAAATTCATCCCAGGGGCTGGATTGAACCCTTTGGCGGGCTGGATTTGGCCCCCGGGCCACATGTTGGACACATGTGTTGTAGACATACAGATTTTTTTTCATGCTTGTGTAACTTATAATGACAAACGACTTTGACAATAATTTAATAATCTGAAACTTCACATCCCAATAATTTCCAAAAAAGGGGATTTGATTTAACTTTCATATTATGTGTAATACTCCAATCAATGCGAATGCAACATGAAGCCTAGCGTCTGGGTGCTCACCTCATCTGCTCCTCTGGTCGACTCCCCAGAAACTACAAACTACACCACCTCTGTTCAGCCTGACACCACAACAACACGCACTTTTAGACACAGTTTGGATTAATAGGCTATTATATATTTGTGACTCTGGAAATATACCGGGTACTCACAACTTTTCACACAAATAAGTAGCAGAGGATTTTCGATTTGCTGGTTCGCACCAGCAATGCACTGAATTAGCATCATCGGGCCGTGGGCTGTGACCTCTCCGCTAGCAACAGCTAATCACCTGACACACGCAAGTATTGGGCTACTGGCTACACTAACCACTCAAACTTGTGGGGAACGGGACAAACATTTGCTTAAACAGTTGTAGGTCAAAGGCACCGCTATTCTTACCAGTTTGTCTCTTGCAAAAAGTCGAGGCCATGCGATATGTGATCAGCAATAGCAGAGCTCCAACCGCATTAGTCGAACACAAGCAGAGCAGGAGAGAGAGGCAGTGAGAGGAGGCGGACTCAGGGAAGGACAGGAGGCACTGGGAATTATTTGGATTTAACTTAATATTAAAATATGGTTATAATGTCATGTCGATGTGGATTCTATTGTCTTCTTTGACTGAGGAAAAAAATAAATAATTACATTTTTAAAAAAACAAAAAAACCCAAAAAAAAACGATCGCCAGAAGGGCACCGAGGCCAGAGGGGCAGGTCTTGAGGGACACCTCAGGTCTACCTGTGCACGTCCCTGGGTCTTGTAATAATACAGTAGTAATAGTGGTATATAAAGACACCTGTCTTGTACTGTACTGTTAATGATACTCTTTTAGCACCAATATGGGTCATTATGTAACTTGTTTCTTTGTTTTAACTGTTTTATCTGCCTGTTAAGCTGCCTCTTGGTCAAGCCACCATTGTAAATGAGAACTGGTTCTCAATTGACCAACCTGGTATAATTAATTAAAACTTTTTTTTTTTTAATTGCCTTTTCATCTAGTCATTTATCTGGCACTCTGTCTCACCTTCCTCCCACAACAGTAGCCAAGGCTCTGCATCACAGGGTCGATCTCCTGTTCAAAAACCTCAGCCAGCTTGGAGCAGTATTTGTAAACTCTGGATGTTTTTCGGTTGTAAAGCCAGGCGTTGTTGAACATCAGCCAGATGTCATCCACATACTGCCAAGGATCCTGGTACTGACCTACAACACAAACATAAAGCGTGGAAAGACATACTAAGTACACTATCAGACTTTAATTGCTTTTAATTGATTTTAACTGATCTGTAAGCAGTCACAATAAACAGGACCACCTAGTAATCAAATGTATCTGTAGGACTGGATGATACATCACTTCGATCACCTTGTTTTTGAATGATGTAAAAATATGTGCAAGTAGCAGCAGGAGCAGGAAAAGAATGATTCCTATTGATTTACTGTCTCAAGTTCAGAAAGACAGGAAATAAATAGGGGTGTGTAATATGACGATATTAGATTGTGGAGGATTAGAACATATCGATAATTAGGGATGGGAATCGAGAACCGGTTCTTTTTGAGGACCGGATCCCAGTAGCTCAGTTCCTTGGAATCGTTTGCCTGCCAGCTTAACGATTCTGCTTATCGATTCCACCTTCATTGTGCATGCAAGATGACGTCACGTGTATGCTGCATTGTTTTGGTCAGAACATGTCCAAAATGGCGTTGAGGCAGAAACGATCTAAAAAGATGACATCGGGTCCACTTGTAACACTTGCAAAGCTCCCATGTCTTCAAAAGGGTGGAATCCCTCTAGGATGCTCAAACATTCGTCCACAGCATGTGATTCATTTACAGGAATGTCATGTATTTGACACGCTACTTAGTGACGCTTGTGAATGTAGCGAATGTAGTGAACGCCAGACCCAGTTCTGGTTCTGGTGCGGGCAACAAACGTCGTACCCCCTCAAATACAAGTTTCCGAAGGTAGGGGAATGGAAATGAGGTGCACAACAATGGGAGATGAGCCAAGCCGAGTCAAACTGGTTCCACACTGTGGACACGCGGCAACAGAGGAATTAGTAAAGTGTCTTTAGTTTCACTTTCACTGCATGACCCCCCCCCTCCCCCGGGCCCAGCGTGATCTGTTATTACTATTTGTACATACTATATATGGTATATTTTCTGTGCAGACATGGAAATATAAAAGACAGTTAATGCAAACACACCCATTTGTACTCTTTTATTCCCTCACCCAATGAGAATCGATAAGAGAATCGATAAGGAATCGGATCAATGAGCAAAATCGATAATGGAGTTGGAATCGTTAAAATATTATCGATTCCCATCCCTATCGACAATCCGACAAAGCAGAGAGATCGTGGAATCAAGGGGGGTTTATACAGGGGTGCGTTCCGTGCCACACGTACCCCACAGTGAGTATGCACAGTAAAAGTGAAACTTAAAATGGCAAGGCAACTTAAGACCTGGCCCCTACAGAGTCGGGCATGCTTTACTCCCCGGACATCTGCGCACATCAACCTGTTTCTGAATGTGAAATTGGTACGCTCAACTATGAAACCTCAAACATTCACAAACAGTGCACGCAGAGTCCCCGCAGGACATTTATGTTCTTAGCACACATAACTAAATTATAAATGTTCTGGAAGGTTCTTCGGGCTAAATTATTTTTTTTCTTCTAGGGCTATGTTTTACATAGGGAAATGGTTTGGTTGCACTGCTCAGAAACTTGCAAATTAGTCTCAAAGATCAGTGTAATAAACAGATAAAAATCAAGACTGTGATTTTATTTTTTAAAAATCATGATATATTTTTCCCATTATCGCCCAGTGTTCTGGAAACAGAGTAAAATCTATTCCAATGAAACTTAATCTGTTTATTTGACTTAAGAAGTAGAAAAGCCAGCCTTGTACGTTTCCCAAATGTTACCACGTTTAACATAAAATAGCAAACACAAACCTGTGTCAAGCTTTCGTTTGATAGTAGATAAATCCATTGGGTTCTTGACAATGTCAAAGTAGTCCTGCAAGATTCATAAGGTTAATGCAAGTTAAATAAATACAAAAGTGAAAAATTACATGCAACACTTCTGTGTCTGATAAATATACCACAAGCAAAAACAATCCAAGAACATGAATTTCCTCCTTGCACAAACTGAGAAAGTTACACAAAAGCTTGTGCAGACTAAGACATTATCAATAAGACAAGAAAAAGAATACACATGACACTAGAGTTCATACAATGTACATGGACAGATGGACTTAACAGGAGCGGGGATACATACAGGTATGCACAGCAGTTGTGGGTCAACAGGCATTCTGAAGGGCAGAGACTCTGGGTCCTGTCGGTACAGAGATTCCAGTGTGGGCATCAGGGCCTGACGAAGCTCCTCTGGCTTGAAGACTGAAATAGAAGCACATAGGAATCATTTCAATACTTCAATTGTGATGTCTGATTGAAGAAAATGAAAACAACCCAAATTGTTTCAATTACATGCACTGACATTTTAAGTAAATGCATTAAAGGTACAATTAAATTAAGCAATGGATTCTTCTTACTCTTTTTCTTGACTGGAGCCTGTGGTACTACTGCCTCTGATGACTCCTCTTCATCCTTCACCTCCTTCTTAACATCTGGCTTCCTGTCTTCCACCTTTACACCTGATGTTGCCGTTGTCGTCGATGTATCCATAGGAAGCCCTTTACCTCCTTCTCCTGAACAATCCTCCTTTTTCAACTCAGTTTTCACTGGCTTTTCTTCTGTTTTGAGGTTGCTGAGCTTCCCCCCCTTTGAACAGCTGCCGGCATCGCTCTCCTCCTCCTCGTCCTGCTGCTTGACCTCCATCTTTGACTCGATGTTGGTGGTGGAGGTGTTTGACTGTGGCTGCTGGGAGGAGGTGTCCAGGCTGCTGATGGAGGCTGGTGTAAGAGCCTGACCATCAGCTGGGAACGAACCCTTTTGTGACAACTGCAGAGAAAAAGAAGAAAATCAATCACCTTTTACATGCTTCATTTAGGTAACTTAATAAGGATTCATTCCAATTGTCATTGTTACGCTGATGATACCCAGTTATACTTATATATGAAACTAATCAGCTAACTAAACCAGAGGTCGCGTTAACTGAAAATATTCCGTCATTGACAGATTTATTTTTTTTTTTAAATGACAGAAATTTCTGAAGGCCATCCATCATTTTGACAGATTAAAATACTGAGGGTAATCTACCAAAGAAAGTCTTCACACAACACTGTGAACAGAACCTGCTCACAGGATCGCTGGTCTGTCTGTCTCTGGACAAGTCATCAAACAGTCCGTAACAGCATCCTACCCGCATATAACCCAACAGCGCCACTGTTCACAACTACGCTGAACACAACAGCGGTACTTCAGTCAAATATCTCACCGTTAGTTCACCTGTAGTAGACCCCCTGTCCAGTTGATGGCCAGTGTGCATATTAATCAGTCAGTTTCAAGTCTTGTCTTGTTGTTTAGCTGACTTTAGCCAAAATTAGATGCTACTTGGCTAGCGCAAAATGTGAAGACAGCCGAGTCTCCTTAGTTATTTTTAAAACGCCCAGTAAATGGGACGGCATTGATAAATGCGGTGAAAAAAGAGGGACTGATGCAGTGAAGAATGACGGACAAGCAAGGAATACGCCAGTTCTTATGGCATTTGGTGTGCTATATGTACGCATTTTCTACCTTTCATGTGTTATTTGATGGCATGTCAATTTGTGCCAAGATCTCTGGTTCACATAACCCAAACCCTAACCCTCAGTGCATGGTATTTGACACTGCATGAACAAACACAAGGAAAGCTTATAGTGTCTACAGATAACATATCAATTAAAAGTGGTGTATATAATTATGCGAGTTGTAATATCACGTTGGTTTATCAGCCAGCAGCAACTACAGTTGCTGCACCATTGAGATGTTTTTGAATATTAAATACTACTAAACATATCTCATTATCATTAAAAAATAAAAATTTGAAATGACGGATAGTAATATGTTATGAAAGAATTTTTTGACCCTGTCCGTCAAAATGACGGACAATAAAAATGTCTAGCACAACCTCTGAACTAAATTAAAGGAGTGCATTAAAGATATTAAAAGCTGGAGGTCCAACAAATTTCTGGTGTTAAACTCAGACAAAACTGAAGTTATTGTGTTAGGCCCAAAGAATATTAGGGACGCATTGTTTAGTGTAGTAGTCACCATGGATGGTATTACCATAGAGTCCAACACCACTACGTGGAATCAAGGCATAATATTCAATCAGGATTTATCATTTAACTCATAAAACAGATTTCTAGGACTGCCTTTTTTCATTTGTGAAATACTGCTAAATTCAGACACATTTTAAGACAGAATGATGCAGAAAAATGTGTGTAATGGGGGGTGTGTCAGCCAGTTTCTGTTTCGTCCTACTTATTTAAGGGGGGGGGGGGGGGGGGGGGGGCACATATAGGGCAGGGCAGAGAAAGTGAAACTCAACATGCATTACTAATTCGTCTCCCGCTGTTGTGAAGCTCATTTTCCTTTTCCCTTTCTCCTGAAACTTCGCAAACTTTCATTTGAGGGGGCAAGACATTTGTTTATGGAGGCATTGCTCCCCCCCAGAACCTGCCCTGAGGCCTATTATATATTATACACATGTATAATTAGTCTAATGCGACAGTTGCTCGATTCCTGGGAATCGTTTGCCTGCCTGCTTAACAATTCTGCTTATCGGTTCCGCCTTCATTGTGCATGTACGATGACATCACACGTACGCTGCAATGTTTTGGTTAGAACGTGGCCAACATGGCGTTGAGGCAGAAAAGGTCTAAAAAGACAACATCAGGTCCACTTACTTGGAACACTTGCAAAGCTTCCATGTCTTCAAAAGGGTGGAATCCCTCCAATATCCCCAAATATTTGTCCATAAGCATGTGAATCATTTACAGGAACGTCACATATTTGATACTCTACTTAGCGGTGCTTGTGAATGCAGCGGCAGAGTGAACGCTGGGCCGGTTCCGGTGTGGGCAACAAACGTCATAACTCCTCAAATACAAGTTTCAGAAGGTAAGAAGGGAAAGGAAATGAGATGCACAACAACGGGAGACAAACCGAGCCGAGTCGAACCAGTTCCACGTAGTAGAAATGCAGCAATAGAGGAATTAGTAAAGCGTCTTTAGTTTCACTTTCACTGTACGCCCCCCCCAACCGGCCCGGCGTCATCTGTTATTATCATTTGTACATACTGTATATGTTATATTTTCTGTTCAGAGATGGAAATATTAAAGACAGTTAATGCAAACACACCCGTTTGTACCCTTTTATTCCCTCACCCAATGAGAATCGATAAGAGAATCGATAAGGAATCGGATTGATAAGCAATATCAATAATGGAATCGGAATAGTTAAATTCTTAACGATTCCCATCCCTACCCTGGAGTCTCTGCTTAATCGTCTAACAAGTCTTCCCTGGATCATCTCTGAAACTGCCGCTGTGGTCCTGTTTCCTTCCTGCCACCATCATCATCATTATGCATCTATCCGTATAGTTGTGATAGTGTTTATTATATGGTAACTGGAATGGTAGAGATCTCTATTACTGGCTAGTAACAACAGCAGCAGTAGTATATCCACTGTTAGTACTTGGGGTAGTAGTATTAAGAGTTAACTGATAACCGCTGATAACAGCTACGGGTATTTGTACTTAACGTAAATTCCGGACTATAGACTGCACCTGAATATAAGCCGCAGACCCTAATTTTAGAAAGAAAATCAATTTTGTACATGTATAAGCCGCGCTGGTTTATAAGCCGCAGGAGTCCACCAGTGGTGATTTCTCATAGACTGCAAGAGAAGCCCGGCTTCCCCTATCATTATGAAAATTAAATGGTTAAATATGTTCGGTTGTGTTGACATTTCATTGACTACACATGTTAAAACACGTTCATCTCACAGAGGAGTTCGTTCAGAATCAGCTTTATCACAAATCATCAGACTCGATGTTGTTCATTTCTCATACATTCCCGTTGCACTGTTTCCACATACGATCTATGGTCAATGCATTTCCCCATTGAAGCCTGGCTTCTATGGGAGTCTACGGGACCGAGTGGAACCTTTTTTTTTCATTGCGTAAAAACTGGACGGTAATTGGATAAAGGTTTTCTTTGAGTTCAAATGAAATTATTCCCTGTATGTAAATGGGTATGACGTGTAAGCTTGCTGTCATATCCATAGGTTGATTCGTTGTTAATATGATGATTAAAAAACAAAAGACAAAAAACGAGGCAATAAAAGGATAATAATAAAAGCACATTTTCTCTTTCTTTTTTTTGTCGGTGGACTTATCGGGGTTTCCTTTGGATTCGTGCCGATACAGGATTGACTTGCTTTTGCGCCGGCTGTGGATTCACAGACTTAAAATGACTTGAAAGACACTTGAAAGTGAACAAATTTTTGTTTTTCGTTAGAGTAAGACTTTTAATTTATTTTTAAAATATAAAGATTAAAAACAAGTAATTACGTCTGTTGTAATATCATTTTCATTTAACATTTTGCATGACGTGCGCATTAATTCTGAGATGCTTTAAATTTATGACGGTCTCTGGAGAGCTTTATTGGGTGTTTTCATTCAGAGTTCTGTTTTGTATATTTGTGAAACAAACAATAGGTGGTTTGCCCTCTCCGGGTCGGTGGGGAGTCTTTGCCCCAAGTGGAGGAGTTCAAGTATCTTGGGGTCTTGTTCACAAGTGAGGGAAGGATGGAGCATGAGATTGACAGACAGATCAGTGCAGCGTCTGCAGTGATGCAATCGTTGTATCGGTCTGTCGTGGTGAAGAAGGAGCTGAGCCGAGAGGCGAAGCTCTCGATTTATCAGTCAGTCTATGTTCCTACCCTCACCTATGGTCATGAGCTTTGGGTCAGCACCGAAAGAACAAGATCCCGGATACAAGCGGTCGAAATGAGTTTCCTCCGCAGGGTGGCTGGGCGCACCCTTAGGGATAGGGTGAGGAGCTCAGTCACCAGGGAGGAGCTCGGAGTAGAGCCGCTGCACCTCTGCGTCGAGAGGTGCCAGCTGAGGTGGCTCGGGCATCTGTTTCGGATGCCTCCTCCCATGTCCCACCGGGAGGAGACCTCGGGGAAGACCTAGGACACGCTGGAGAGACTATGTCTCTCGGCTGGCCTGGGAACGCCTCGGGGTCCCCCTGGAAGAGCTGGAGGAGGTGTCTGGGGAGAGGGAAGTCTGGGTGTCCCTGCTTAGACTGTTACCCCCGCGACCAGCCCCGGATAAAGTGGAAGATAATGGATGGATGGATGGTGAAACAATATTAACATTTGAAGGTTTACTATTTTTCCTTAAAAGTTCTCCTTTTGTGTGTGTTAATATTAACTTTATAAAGGTTAAGTTGTTAATGTTATCCATTCCTGCATACCTGGTAACAATAGACAGATTCTTCCCTGGGGTGTGGCAGGCAATAAGATAAAATTGTCATATAAGCCGCGTCGGAGTATAAGCCGCAGTGCTTAAAGCGTGGGAAAAAAGTAGCGGCTTATAGTCCGGAATTTACGGTATATAATATTATACTCCAAACAGTAACGGGGGGGGGGGGGGCACAGCAGCATTTGACATCGTCGACCGCCACATCCTCCTCAACTGCCTTCATAATGAAACCAGTCTGCCACACTACCATCAACTGGTTCACATCATTTCTCTTGGGTAGGACGGAGTATGACACCAACTCCCAAACAGCCCTGGTCACCTGTGGGGTCCCCCAGGGTTCTGTCCTTGGACCACTCCTCCTCATCACATACATCCTTCCACTGGGCCGTGTCATCAACCGTCATGGTGTCTCTTTTCACTGTTATGCTGATGACACGCAACTGTACCTCAAGACCCACCCCAACCCTTCCTCCTCCTTACCATCCACACCATCATCCTCCACATCCCTCCCCTCACTCTCCACCTGCCTTGAGGAGATAAAGGCATGTATAAACCACAACTTCCTCCTCCTAAACAGTGACAAGACCAAGCCATCTTGACTGGCACCCCAACCCCCATCCCCACCAGGTCCAGTCCTCCTCCATACCCTCCATCTCCTTCTCTGACCAGACCGTACCACTCTCAACCTCTGTAACAAACCTTGGTGTGAAACTGGACCCGAACCTCACATTTGAAAATCACATCAAACACCTATTTAAAAACTTGCTTTTTCCACCTTAAGAACATCTCAAAATACCAACCCTCTCTCTCAGTGATACAGATGCAGAAACACTTGTCCATGCCTTTGTCTCCTCAAGGTTTGACTACTGTAATGCCCTTATTTATGGGATTCCCAGGAAACGGCTACAAAAATTCCAGTCCATCTTAAACAGCGCGGCCAGAATCCTCAAACAGACCCATAAACTGGAACACGTCACTCCCGTTCTCCATAACCTCCACTGGCTACCAATACCCTTCAGAATTAATTATAAGACAGCCCTCATCACCTTCAATTGCATCCACAGAAATGCCCCGACTGCTTCAAGGACCTCCTCACCCCTCAGACTTCCACCCGTAGTCTCCGGCCCCACAGCACCAACCTCCTCCTCCCCCCAAGAACTAAATTTCGGACCACAGGAGACCGGGCATTCTTTTCTGCTGCTCCCGTATCTGGAACTCCCTCCCTGACCTCCTCAGTCACTAGACTCCTTCAAAAAGGGGCTAAAGATTTTCCTATTTAGACAGGCTTTTTATGGTCCACCATGATGCTTTGTTTTATTCGCTTAGTATTTTATTCCTGATACAGTATTTTATTTTTTATTGGACTGCCTTCTCTCTGTAGCACTTTGAGATTCTGCTGAATGAAAAGTGCTTTATAAATGCAATATATTATTATTATTTTTTTATTATTATTATTATATTAGTAAAACCAGTTCTAGTTTTTAAGTTATATTTCAATTTGTTGTGCATCCATGTGTCTCACCCTGTCTTCCCCCCTCCTCCTCCGCCCCTCCCCCCAATCTCCATTTCACTCTCTATTCTTCTATCCCTCTCTCTTTAACCCCAACTGGTCAAGGCAGATGGCCATCCTCCAAAGCGGGGTCTGCTCAAGGTTTCTGCCTGTTAAAAGGAAGTTCTTCCTTACCACTGTCACCAAGCGTTTGCTCCTGAAGGATTCTGTTGGGTGTCTGTAAATTGGCTTATTAACAGTCTGGTCTTGACCATCTCTGAATGTAAAGTGTCATGAGATAACTTCTGTTATGATTTGGCACTATGTAAATATAATTTGATTTGATTAATACCCCCGCCACACTTTGCCCCTCCTGCTCAAAGTTCACATTTTCACAAATTTGTAACAAAATTAAAAAATAAATTAATTTTTTTTAAAAATTCAGTCATCAAACTGTGCACTGCGCCTCTCCTAGTGGAAAACAAAATGTGTGTCAAATTTCAATAGAATCAAGTAAAGAGTCTTTAAGAAATAGACTTGACAAAAACGTAGGATCGATAGATGGACCTAAGTCCCCCCCCGCCGTATGGGCGGGCAGGGGTATAAAAGCCATTATGCCAGAGGTACCTGGGGATTTGAAGAGACAGAATAAAAAATGACTCTCACTGCAATGGAATAAACAGAATGTGTGGAACACGTATAAAGCTAAATCCCACTGACCGGAGTGCGTGGAAGCTGAGGGCCATGTGATGTAGAGTTGCTGGCCAGCCCAGGATGTGATGGAGTGGTGGAGCCTGTGGGTCCCATGTGTTGCTGCTGGAGGGGCTTGTTTGAACCTGGCCCTCCCTGGCTGAGCTGGTTCTGCTGGGGTGCTGGAGGTGGAGCCAGTTGTGGTGCATTAGGGGTGTGTGGTTGCGGAGTCTGGGCCCCAGCAAGTCTAGGGGGCGTCTGGTGAGGTGTAGGGGATCGACTATGAGCAGGGGAGGGGGAGCTGCCACGCATGGCTCCCAAGTGAGGGATAGAGTTTGGTTGCTGGTTTGTGTTAGATTGAGTCATTGTGGAAGCTGGGGGTCCAGCAGCTGAGTTTGGACATCCGCCACCTACACTCTGGGGACCCAAGGACCCCACTGTGGAGGATCCAGTAGGGCCACTGACTGAGCCTGGCTGTGCTAAAGGGCTGGCAACTGGAAGGAGTGGAGGAGTGCCCATCTGTGTCTGTGGGTTCAAGAGGGAAAGGAGAGGGTGGGAAGAGAGCAAACACAGGCCATTAAAAGATGGCATTTAACAAGATTATTTAAAAAGTAAAAGTGTTATTAAGAGAGAAACTGATTACCAATAACTAATATCAGAACATTTCTCTGGAAATAATGACTTTGGTGCAAAACAATTTTTTAAAATTTTACAGCTAATTTCTAAATCTGTCTTGACAAATCAACCATCAATATGTAGCTGTATCCATAATTAAATAAACATACAAACATTACCACAAATTTGAGGTTCAGAATCTTCTTTCTACTCACTAGCGTTGATTAAAGTATGAAATGTAACACTGACACACTTCCACTAATGCAGTATTTGTGGACTTCGGGCACCTTACCTGTGCCATGCCCCCTGGTACACCAGGCTGGGTCATTCCAGGCTGAGCTGTGCCAACACCTGGTCCTGTGGCAGGAAACTGTCCCTGGGACAGATACTGGTTCTGCAGCTGATTGACATTGGTCTGCCCTATTCTGGGCCCAACCACTCCTATCTAGAACGTAGACAAAAGGGTGCAGACAGAGGTCTTACACAGCTGGATGGCATAATTTCAGCAGATCAATTTGACAGGTTAAAATCAGTACCCACCTGGTTGCCAGAAGCCCCCAGAGGAAGAGGAGGTGTGGACCTCTGGCCCATCGACTGTATCCCCATCTGATTGAACTGATTCATACCTGAAAAAAGAAACAATACATAGTTGGTTACACAGGGTACACAGTTTCAAACTGTGATCACAAAAATTGTACGCTTTTGTTAAATACTTTTTTTTAAAACAGTGTTAAGTGTCTACAATTAAACTGTTCAACATTAAAAATATGTATTACACATCTCTTCATAACAAAGACTGTGTCCTGGTCTTAAAGGTCCTGTACAGACTTTCTGCGTGATCTTAAAAAAGTCTCATTTTTAGATGTATGCCTGATCGTAGTCCACAATTTAAAATGAGATTATGAACTCCAAAATAGGTAATTTCCAAACGCTATTTCCAGCTTCCCTGTTCGGGTCGGACAAGACTGGACTGATTTATGGCAGACTTACATCACTATGACAACACCACACCAAATGGCAGAGGTTAGCAGTGAGAAGTAAGCTGAATGAGTGAGGAGTAAAATCTGTCCTTCTTCCTCAAGAAAAGGGATTTCTTGGATTTATTTTGTTGTAATGGTGGACACTGGAACTGGAGCTGGACTGACAGAAAGAAAAAGAAAACTAAACAGGAGAGTGAAAGAGCACAGACTAGAACAGGGGTAAACCTCTGCATTGAACCCATGGGGAGAACTAAAGGAGTTAAATGGAATGAAAACGGACCTGGAGTTGGCCCTCTTCCTTCTACACAGATATAGAATGCTTCTGTTCTTTATACATATGCAATGGAACATTGTATTTTACCATAGTTACTGTTTGTAGCTCAGTCAAACACTTAGTAAATGCCTCTCTGTTAGCCACAAGGCTAGCTCTTGGGCGTCAGTAATATGTTTTATTTGGAGCATTGTTTCAGTACCAAACTAAGGGCTTTGTAAGGTGAGAATGAAATGGTTCTATACGGAGTTTAATGTTCATGCCGGGGCCTGTATACTAAACTTACCCTTCAGGAACAAGACAATTCTAAAAGGAGAATACTGTGAATGGAGAAGGTTGAAGCAGCTAGCGCTGAACTGCTAAAGCAGAATGATGAAGATGTTGAATGACTGAAGTCATTTCTGAAAATGACTGAATACGTTGTGGAACAGAATACTTTGTGTATATTATTAGGACATGTCTTAAACACCGGTCTGTGAGTAACACTTACAAGCTCCTGCGTAAAAGGGACATAGAAGCAGTAGTTGGACTTTCAAAGTTTGGTTTCACTTTTGTTTTCACGCCAGTTACTAAACTACGCTACAAACGGACTTTATGAAGTTTGCTTGTCTTGTTTCAAACGTCACTTTGCACCCTGCAAGTTGTTGTTTTGAAAAACGAAATGCAGAGTTGTAAAGAGGATCCGCTCTTCAGTAATTAGCTTCCAAATACCTTGGCCAGAGGTATGCCTTTACGACAGTAGGCGCTAGTGTTCATGGGAAGAAGAGTCTCTGTCCCTTAAAAACACCACCGATTCCGGCTGAAGGTGTCGCTGCAATCCACTTTAAATGAATTCTCTGTACAGGACCTTTAAGTTGTTATTTACCTGGTCCTTGCATCCTGTTGACCATCTGATTTGGTCCAGTTGGTCGCACCATTGATGGATCAGGGAGGGGACCGTCTGTATAAAGGCAGAGGGTGGTCAATGAATACTGGCCAATAAACAAGTTATGTACTATTTTAAAATATACGTTTACATATGAGCTACAAATACAAAATTACCGACATGTACAAAATTGACCAAAGTGAACTAAAATGCAGCCTATTAGGCCCAATCCATGTATCAGTAAAGAAGTAACAACTAGTCCTCCATCCACTTACTTGAGGGTAGTCCAGCAGGGGACTGACCTATACTGGCCGGCCCAAGGCCCAGACCCTGCTTCTGGAGCCGGGTCCTCCTCTTCTCCTCCAACTCTTTCTGGATCTTATAAATTTTCTCTGCTAATAGGTGATAGTACTCAGCCTGCCAAAAAGAGAAAAGCGATAGGTACAAAAAAGCCAATAGGTTTACATATCCCATGCAATTAAATGAACCTGTGACTGGCATGTGTAACATGACAAACCATTGCTTTACCAGCTATTAAATACATATAAAAAATGCTGTCAGACTCCTACATTTTCCCCAGAATGACAAAGTGATTTTTTTCTGCTTTACTCAACAAGGCCAGAAATGAAAGACAAACTTCTGAGAAGCTAACTTTTTTGCGCAATCCAGTATGCTTAAGGAGACTAACTTACTCTACTGTTGGCGGACTCATACATGTCTCCCTCCACTTTTCTAGCATAGGCCACTAGATTCTCCATTCGACGGTCTTTTAATGCAGCAGGATCTGGAGTTGGAAAGATGGCCTGGACACTGTAGGCAGGAGGAAAAAATACAGAGTGAAAAAAAGAGTAGAATGTAGTGAAAGTTTCATTCATGATACAATATTGTCTTGATACTGTAGCTTTTAACATTTGAAGAAATGCGATAAACACCAACTTTAAAAAAAAAAAAAATTGAGTTACCGCCAAAATAAGCTTCACATTTGGTCTCTATTCAAATTTTTAACAAATGCGATATCTGCTGTGTTTCCCTGCGCTGTTTCTTTCCTTTTTTACTCAAACCAAGTCAAACGGCAGTCCTGATTTTCAGCAGAATGCAAAATTTCCATTCAACCAATCACGCCACACCATTCCAACATGCAAACTGTCATGGCGGCACCCTGTCAGTTAACACTGGTAACCACAGTCATCTTTCAAATGTGTTTTTAGTAAGGCTGGGCAATTTTATCGATTCTGCAATATACATCTATATTTTGTTTCCCCAGAAAGCATAGATTTTTCAGTCGTGAGTATCGATACATTGAGCCCCATTCAAATCCCCCATGTTCCGTCTGGCACGCTGCTCACTGCCCATTTTCCCCGTTCACTTTGCAGGAAGAGCAATTAAGTCAGCCAGCAGCTAGTGTCGCTGTAGAGCATTTCTAGCAACTTACCCATCTAGATACTGTCTTTACACAGACGCCGGCGTCTTTCTCTTCCTGTTTACACAGCCAGAGCTAAGTGATTCAGGAGAATGGTGGCAAATATAAACCCAGCACCTTCATACTTAAAAACAGATGTGTGGGAGCACTTCGGGTTTCAAAAAAAGAAGGAAAGCGATGCTAGACTCTATGTCCGGGTATCGGGTTGTCGAGCCACCTGCCATCAACTGCCACCCAATCCACATTGCACCCGGCCCCTACGGCTCCCTCGGTGGATGGTGAGTCCATCAGAGGGTGGGCCCACGTCGCTCCTTCGGGCTAGGCCTGGCCGGGCCCTGTGAGCAAAGGCCCGGCCACCAGGCGCTCACTTACAAGCCCCAACCCCAGGCCTGGCTCCCGAGTGGGGCCCCGGCTGTGCCAAGCCGGATGACGTCACGTTCTTTTGATGTTTCATCTTCATAGGGGCTTTTGAACTGCTCTTAGTCTGGCCCGTCACCCAGGACCTGTTTGCCTTGGGAGACCCAACCAGGGGCATAAAGCCCCCGACAACATAGCTCCTGGGATCATTTGGATGCCTCCTGGATGCCTCCCTTGGGAGATGTTCCAGGCATGTCCCACCAGGAGGAGGCCTCGGGGAAGACCTAGGTCACGCTGGAGAGACTATGTCTCTTGGCTGGCCTGGGAATGCCTCGGGGTCCCCCTGGAAGAGCTGGAGGAGGTGTCTGGGGAGAGGGAAGTCTGGGCATCCCTACTTAGACTGTTGCCCCCGTGACCCAGCCCCGGATAAGCGTCAGATAATGGATGGATGGATGGATGGAAGGAGTGCCAGGGCAAATTCTTTGCTGCCACACTATATATTTCAGTTTAAAAATTCATCTCTGCATAAATGAGCGATAAGTTTCACTTTCACTTCCGCCGGTGGCACGGCCTGCATCACCCTGTACCCCACAGTATTATAAGTAGGAAACCGGCCGAGCTCTGCCCGCCCCCATGACTGACTGAACCACTAACGCGTGCACCCCCCCACCCATGGCTGAACAGTGCGCATATCTGCTCCCACTCTTCGTCCATTATTACAAATCCTCCTTCCTTTTCCCATTTTCCTTTGATGTATTTAGTGGAATGATTATTAAGATTTGAAACACTCTGTGATATTATCCCTCTTGAGAGTTCTGCTTTGTATGCTTTTATAAAAAGTTTAATAAGGTAAACATCATTAAGTGTCTTTTGTCTTAGCCTGCAACAGTTAAATAGTCAGAGCAGATAAATATATAACAATAAAGGGCTGTCTACATCAAGCTCTACAACAACACCTACATAGTCTATACATTTGTTACAACTCAACTGCATGCTCACACCACAACTATAATGATGAAAACATTTATTATTCCCCATGTGCTTGCAATGTAATGCACAGGGGACTAATGTTTGTCATATTTATTATTATTATAATTATTATTACTATTATTATTCCCCATGTGCTTGCATGTTATGCAAGGCACAGGGGACTATTGTTTGTCATACGAGGGCTGTTCAATAAGTTCATGGCCTCACCCAGAAATACTGGTTGTTATAATGCAGGATGTTACATTCTTTCGTGATGGGATAGTGATGCTTGAACATCGATGGACCAAGTGCATTGCTGTAAATGGAGATTATGTTGAAAAATAAAATATAAATTATCAGTCTGTGTTGTTCTGTTCTGGGTGAGGCCATGAACTTATTGAACGGCCCTCGTATTTAGGGGCTCGGGGCCATAGGCCCGAGCACCTATTGTTGTTGCTCGCACCTCTTTCACATATTATTATTATTATTATTATTATTATTGTTAGGGGCTCGGGGCCACAGGCCCGAGCACCTATTGTTCCTTGGGCCTCTTTCAGTCACATATCATCATTCCTCATCTTCTGGACAAGATTTCAAGGATTAATAGGGTCTAAGGCACTGGGAGTACCCCTGCAATTAATACATCAAAATGTGCGGTTTCATTGGGAATAGCGTGCTATGTTATTTGCGTAGAGATTTGTGAATGTTTCACAGAGTTATTCATGAAAAACATGCAAAAAAAGTCCCATATAAATGAATGGGGAGAGGAAAAAAATCAGCCACAAAAGTCCACTTGTTTCCGACTGCTACTGCTTCGACATACTTTGACCTACAGACTTAATTTAAACTTTAAAACGCAGGCATTTTTGTTGTCTCCACAGCAATGTACCTTGTTCGAGGATGAGGTTTACGGTTTTTGATAGATGGGTCTTAAAAAAGTGTCAGATTTGTCAGACCAGACCAAAACAGAGTGACATTCCTCGCATACCTCATCTCACCAGAGTGGGACAGACCACAAAAATCACCTCAAAATTTTCTGGATAACTCGTACTCCCGGCCAAACGATATATAGGAGGCAAATGATTCTTTCCAAAAATGTAGCCATGGTTCTTGGGCTTCATATGAACCTATGTTTGAAGACCTAGCTCTTTTTAAAGTGAAATGGCAGGCAGTAGTATGGAGGCTCATCCTTTTTTCTGTTCCATAGGAGGCACTATAACTGAATTGATCTTTTCCTGGTAAGTTGACTGTTTCATTAGGAATAGTGTGCTATGCTATTTTTGTAGAGATTCGCAAATTTTTCGCAGTTATTCGTGAAAAACATGCGAAAAAAGTCCCATAGAAATGAATGGGAAGAGGAAAAAAAATCAGCCAGAAAAGTCCACTTTTTTCCGACCACTACTACTTCGCCATACTTTGACCTACAGACTACATTTTAACTTTAAAACGCAGGTATTTTTGTCCTCTACGCACAACTGTTGTTGGTATGAGGATGGGGTTTACGATTTTCAATAGGTGAGTCTTCAAAAACCCCTGGGTTGAGTGAAAATTGGCCAAATTTCCTGAGTTAGAGTGTGTGATGTCATAACGCTAGAGTGGAAGAGCAGCGAAAATTCAACTGAAAATTCTCTGAATAACTCGCCCTCCAGGCCAAACGATACATCGCAGGCAAATGATATTTTCCAAAAATGTAGCCATGGTTCCTGGGCTTCAGATGAACCCATGTTTGAAGACCTAGCTCTTTTTCAAGTGAAATGGCAGGCAGGAGATTGGAGGCTCATGCCTTCTTTCCTCCCATTAACTCTCCATTATATGGGATTCCTACTTGTCTTGGTCAGTTGACTGTGTTTACACTGCCCTAACTCAGTCATTTCTCAAAGTACGGGAAAAAAACCTACATCTGTGTGTTCCCCAGGTCTCTCTGACGCTCACAGTTATATCGGTTTTCACCTATCTTTTATGGTTTTTCCGTAATTAGCAGTTGATCGGGACCTGTTCTGATCCAGTCTCTGCTTATTCATGCTGCTCTGTGTGTCAGTTTAATTCTCTGTTTGTGTAAGTGGAGCGCCCTTGCTGCGGTAACGGCCCCACTGCTCTGTGTCCCAGGTGTGTCCAATAAACCTAATCAATCTGACATGTTTCTCCTCCCACAGCAACCCTGTGGAGTCCATAGCAACGCTGTGTGTGTGAGACAGTACTGCTACCACTACTACTAATACCACTAATACTACTACGACTACAACTACAACTACTATTACTAGTATAACTCCTACTAATAATAATACTACTAATACTATTAATACTACTACTACTTCTACTACTACTGCTAAAACTACTACTACCACTACTTCTACTACTACTATTCTTACTGATACTACTACCACTACTAGTACTACTTCTACTACTAAAAATACTACTACTACCAGTGGCGTGCACAGACATTTAGAGGGGCAGGTCCTCAGCCAACGAAAAAGGGCACACCTCTCCTGAGTCCGACAATCCTGATCTGCAGTGTTTTCAGAAATATTGGTCCGCAATAACTTGCCATCACTGTTTATTCAGTATTACACATATGTTAGCATTCTACAAAACAATTTACTGCTACTGCAATGGCCTTACACTATTTGCACCAAATAACTAGAAAAAAAACAAACAAAAAACATTCTACTTATAAAGTACAATGAGCACAGGCCTTAAGAGTCCAGGAGCAAAAAAAAAAATGACTAGAGGAGGATTATGAACCACCCAACTGCATTTTGCTGCAATTGATGAATAAGAAACATCAAATTGCGCACTACAATGAACATTGTAGACCAGGGGTGTCAAACTCATTTTAGTTCAGGGGCCACATACGCTTAATATGATCTAAAGTGGGCCGGACCAGTAAAATAATATAAATAATAGGATAAGAACTTTTGAGTGAAAAAAGTAAATTCTGTAATGAAAATGTTTACATCTACGAATTGTACTTGAACATAACATGAACAAATATGAACAACCTGAAAATTTGTTAGAAAAATAAGTGCAGTGTTAACAATATTACACCTCAGTTTATCATTTACACAAGTGAATCACAACTTAGAGATCACAGTGGATCTACAAATACACAAAACATTAATTAATAGGCAGAATATTATTAAAATTCCACATACTTCTCTTAAGACATTTCAGATATTCACATTTTTTGTAAAAAACTTGTCTGTAAATATAAACATTTTTGTGTAATTTTACTTTTTATTCACTAAAACAAAGAGACAAATTTACAGTTTTCATTATTTATAGGTTATTATGATAGTATTTTACTGGTCTGATCCACTTTAGACTGAAATGACCTAAAATGATTTTAACATCCTTGATTATTAATATCTTCAGTGTAATTTTTGCATTTCACAAATTCATCCCAGGGGCTGGATTGAACCCTTTGGCGGGCTGGATTTGGCCCCCGGGCCACATGTTGGGACACCTGTGTTGTAGACATACAGATTTTTTTTCATGCTTGTGTAACTTATCATAATGACAGACAACAACTTTGACAATAATTTAATAATCTGAAACTTCACATCCCAATAATTTCCAAAAAAGGGGATTTGATTTAACTTTCATATTATGTGTAATACTCAAATCAATGCGAATGTAACATGAAGCCTAGCGTCTGGGTGCTCACCTCTGATCTGCTCCTCTGGTCCACTCCCCAGAAACTACAAACTACACAACCTCTGTTCAGCCTGACACCACAACAACACGCACTTTTAGACACAGTTTGGATTAATAGGCTATTATATATTTGTGACTCTGGAAATATACCAGGTACTCACAACTTTTCACGCAAATAAGTAGCAGAGGATCTTCGTCGATTTGCTGGTTCGCCCCTCCATCTCTCCTCACATTATCAAATGCACTGAATTAGCATCCCCGGGCCGTGGGCTGTGACCTCTCCGCTAGTGACAGCTAATCACCCGACATGCTAGTATTGGGCTACTGGCTACACTAACCAGCCAAACTTGTGGGGAACGGGACAAAGATTTGCTTAAACAGTTGTAAGTCAAAGGCACCGCTATTCTTACCAGTTTGTCTCTTGCAAAAAGTCGAGGCCATGCGATATGTGATCAGCAATAGCAGAGCTCCAACCGCATTAGTCGAACACAAGCAGAGCAGGAGAGAGGCAGTGAGAGGAGGCGGACTCAGGGAAGGACAGGAGGCACTGGCATTTGGATTTAACTTAATATTAGAATATGGTTATAATGTCATGTCGATGCGGACTCTATTGTCTTCTTTGAATGAGGAAAAAAATAAATAATTACATTAAAAAAAAAAAAAAACAATGCCAGAAGGGCACCGAGGCCAGAGGGGAAGGTCTTGAGGGACACCTCAGGTCTACCTGTGCACGTCCCTGACTACTACTACCACTACTACAACTAAAAATACTATTACTACTACTAAATATACTACTACCACTACTACTACTACTACTCAGTGGTGCAGCTTGCCATTAGGCAAGGCAGGCAGCTGCTTGGGGCCCCTAAGCCAGCAGGGGCCCCCAAAGGACCAACAGACTTGACACAAACAGTCTAAAGAATAAGTTCACTACACAGCGGCAGTGAGAAGTTGCAGTAACAACCAGCTGTCTCAAATTCTCTGAAGGGACCCCCTGAGTCCAAATTGCCCCTCCCCACCTGTCTGTCTCTGTCAGAGTGAGATATTGCGTACAGGTTGCATGCTATGCATATATATTTATTTATTTATTTTTTGCTTGGGGCCCCAGGGGACCCTTTCTGCGCCACTGCTACTACTACTAAAAATACTACTACTACTACTAGTACTACTAAAAATACTATTACTACTACTACTAACAGTACTACTACTAAAAAGACTACTACTAAAAATACTGCTACTACTACTAGTACTACTAAAAATACTATTACTACTACTACTAACAGTACTACTACTACTACTTCTAAAAATACTACTACTACTACTACAGCTATTAAAAATACTACTAATACTACTACTACTACTAAAAAATACTACTACTACTAAAAATACTACTATTACTACTACTACTACTAAAAATACTACTAAAACTACTACTACTAAAAATACTACTACTACTTCTATTAATACTGCTAATGGTGACGTCCATCAGACGCCAAACTTGGCACACAGATGGGAGTTCAGAACACAGAATAGCCCTCTAACCATGAAGTCTTTGGCAATGTCGAACCGACATGCCCCCCCGAGCCCCTCTCACGATTTTCGCCTGTGGAAATTGTCTAGTTAGGGGCTCGGTGCCCTAGGCCCGAGCACCTATTGTTGTTGCTCGCACCTCTTTCAGTCACATATTATTAGGGGCTCGGGGCCCTAGGCCCAAGCACCTATTGTTGTTGCTCGCGCCTCTTTCACATATTATTAGGTGCTCGGGCATCGACACGAGCACCTCTCTCCCATTGTTCACCACGAGCACCTATTGTTCTTCCGCCCGTTTCTTCTTATTTTTCATCTTCCGGACAAATTTCACCGATTAATACGGCCTCGGGCGTTGTGACGACATCTGCAAAATTATACATCAAAACGTGCGGTTTCATCGGGAATAGTGTGCTATGTATTTTTTGTAGAGATTTGTGAAATTTTCGCAGAGTTATTCATGAAAAACATGCGAAAAAAGTCCCACAGAAATGAATGGGAAGAGGAAAAAAAATCAGCCAGGAAAGTCCACTTTTTCCAGCCACTACTACTTCGCCATACTTTCACCTACAGACTTCATTTAAACTTTAAAACGCAGGCATTTTTGTCCTCTCCGCACGAATGTACTTGGCACTAGGATGGGGTTCACGGTTTTCAGTAGGTAAGTCTTCAAAAACCCCTGGGTTGAGTGAAAATTGGCCAAATTTCCTGAGTTAGTGTGTGTGATGTCATCACGCTAGAGTGGAAGAGCAGTGAAAATTCAACTGAAAATTCTCTGAACAACTCGCCCTCCCGGCCAAACGATACATCGCAGGCGAATTATCTTTTCCAAAAACATAGCCATGGTTCCTGGGCTTCATATGAACCCATGTTTGAAGACCTAGCTCTTTTTAAAGTGAAATGACAGGCACTAGTTTGGAGGCATATACCTATACCTTCTTTCCTCCATTAACTCTCCATTGTACCGGATTTTTTGTTGTCCTGGCCAGTTGACCGTTTTTACACTGCCCTAACTCCGTCATTTTTCACAGAACGGGAAAAAACCTACATCTGTGTATTCCCCAGGTCTCTCTGAAGCTCACAGTCATTTCAGTTTTTCGGGCGCTGGGAGTACCCCTGCAATTAATACATCAAAATGTGTGGAATAGTGTGCTATGACTCAAGGTAGAGATTCATGAATTTTTCGCAGTTATTTGAGAAAAACATGTGAAAAAAGTCCCATAAGAAATGAATGGGGAGAGGAAAAAAATCAGCCACAAAAGTCCACTTGTTTCCGACTGCTATTGCTTCGCCATACTTTGACCTACAGATTTAATTTAAACTTTAAAACGCAGGCATTTTTGTCATCTCTGCAGGAATGTACCTTGTTTGAGGATGAGGTTTACTGTTTTTGATAGATGGGTCTTAGAAAAGTGTCAGATTTGTCAGAAAAGACCAAAACAGAGCACATATTCCTGGCATACCAATCTCACCAGAGTGTGAAAACAGCTCAAAATCACCTCAAAATTTTCTGGATAACTCGTCCTCCCAGCCAAACGATACATAGGAGGCAAATGATTCTTTCCAAAAATGTAGCCACAGTTCCTGGGCTTCATATGAACCTATGTTTTAAGACCTAGCTCTTTCTAAAGTGAAATGGCAGGCAGTAGTATGGAGGCTCATCCCTTCGTCTGCCGCATTGGCAGCAATGTAACTGAATTGATCTTATCCTGATAAGTTGACTGTTTTTACACTGCTGTAACTCAGTCATTTCTCACAGTACAAGTAAGAAAACCACATCTTTGTGTTCCAGAGCTCTTCGTGCCAGTCATGATCACTGTAGTTTTCACTTATCTTTTACAGTTTTTCTTCAATGAACAGCTGTTCCGGACCTATTCCAGAGCTATTTCTGCCTGTCTTTCTGTCTTCTGAGCCCACTTCCCCCAAACAGCCTGAACGTCACCCTGGCAATGAGAGGTCTACTAAGGGTCATTGGAGTCAAATTACATTGGTGCAGGGGTATAGGTCGAATTTAAGAAGAGGGGGGCAAGCTGTAAATACTGACTGAATGAAATAATACTGAATTAGGCTCATACTGCCACCTAGTGGTCCCACACGGTAACTTGGTTACTTTTTGTCCGATCTCCACTAAACTTGACCTGGTTAATGTTACTCCCGCTCTGAACAAAATACTGAATCTGACTGATACTGCCACCTAGTGGTCCTGCACGGTAACTGTCATTTTTGGTCCGATCTTCACCAAACTTGACCTGGTTGATGTTAGTCCGGCCTTGAATGCAATGAGACTAAATCAGGCTCATACTGCCTCCTAGTGGTCCCCTATGGTAACTGTCATTTTTTGTCTGATCTCCTCCAACTTGACCTGGTTGATGTTAGTACTTCCCTGAATGAAATAATACTGAATCTGGCTGAGCACTGCCACCTAGTGGTCCTGCACAGTAACTCTGTCATTTTTTGTCCAATCTCCACCAAACTTGACCTGGTTATAGGCCGTAAGGTGTACGCCGTATCGTTTCATCCTGTTCCGACATATGGGGCACTACAATCTTTTTACTCTGTTACAAAGATATATTGTTCCTGAGGTAAATGTCAAAAGTTCTCCATTTGCAATCCTGCAGTTTTTTTACAATCAGCATTTGAAGTCGGTCCTACTTCACTTTATTCGGGCAATGCTATCGTTATCATGTGTGCTGTGGTTTGAGTCACGTGTAACCTGCTGGTCCAATAAGAAAGCGTAAAACATCCAAGATAGCTGTGACCAGGAAGCAAGCTTCCTGTAGTTCGGAGGAGGAAAATACAACGAAAAGTTTTAAAAAGCCAGCAAAAATATGGAATATGCACCTCATATCCGTAAAAAAAGAAAAAATACAGGATTTTTCAGCCAAACAATGGGAAACATTAAGAAACTGTCGAACGATGGCTTTATTTGAGTGGTGAGAGCAGGACTATAACAGAAACTTATAAACACCATCACTACTGACTTTGACAATGTTCCAGAGGATGCTGGGTTTCATGCAACATGCTGCAGACGATTCATTGATTTAAAAAAAGCGATTGGATTCCACGGAGAAACATAAAAGAGAGAATCCAGATGTCAATGAATCACAGGGAGGCGAGTCTGTGCAAACAGGTGATGTCGGCAGAACCACAGGATCAACAAGTGAAACACCGAGGAAGAAATGATGGTCCAGGATGGGTCTGCCTTCTGTTTCATCTGGTCCTGTTCTGCCTGCGTTATGCATAATATGAAAAAAAAAGTGGATAAATACATCACCATGTCTGGCACATGCACAAAGGATTATCTTTCACTGGTACAGACGTTACCAGCAGGTGTGTAAAAAAACAAAAAACAAAAAAACAAAAAAAAACAAAAAAAAAAAACAAAAAACAAAAAAAAAATAAATAAATAAAAAAAAAAAAAAAAAAAAAAAAAAAAATATATATATATATATATATATATATCTGTCTCTTACACTCACACACTCACACTGTATATAAGTGTGTAAATTTATTCTATTCTCTACTACTACTACTGCTATTACTATTACTACTACTGTTATTACTACTGCTACTGCTATTACTACTATTACTACTACTGCTATTACTACTATTATTACTACTATTGCTATTACTATTATTACTACTACTACTACTATTACTACTATTATTACTGCTACTGCTATTACTACTACTGCTATTACATCTATTACTACTATTACTGATCATAACTCATTCTCTCTCTCACACGCAATGCTGCTTGCAGCTTTGTGAAACTCGGTGTGTGTGTGTTTCAGAAATGAGCCGCCTTCAATGTCAGCTACAAGATCTTCTCTTCTGTGAGCAGATCATCAGGCAAAGAATTATTATTGTTGTGAACCACCACCACCAAACATTCATACACCAGAGTGAGTGGCACTGGGTGGAGTGTCTTGCCCAAGAACACAACGGACTAACTAGGACAGAGCGGGATTTGAACCGCCGACCCTTCGGTTATTGGACGACCTGCTCTACCATCTGAGCCATGGCCACCCAGTCTTGCTGACAATGTCTCATTATTGCTCCTTGGTAGTTTGCCCTATCCATGCCTCCAACATGCGATGCTCTATACCAACACTGCAAAAGGGCAAACTACCAAACAGCAATAATGAGACACTGTCTGAAAGGTATTATGTGTGCACCCTCACCCATTGGTAGTGGATGGCACATTGAGGATGGGGAGTTAACAGTGACCCGGATGACTAAAAATCCTGCTCAAAGTGTTTTGCAGTTCATCCACTGCAGTTGGAAACAAGGCAAATGTGATATAGACAGGTGTTCCTGTATGTCAGCAAGACTGTCTTGCACTGATTTGTGTAGGTGGCAGCACTGTGTGAATGTTCAGAAGGAAACAGAAGCTAGAGCTACATGGGATGATGTTTCTGACAGTGATGGTGATGATTAGACATGTTACAGAACCATGAAATATCCTCTAAAAAAACATCCATTGAACAAAAATAAAAGTTTACAGTGTACTGTGTAAAAAACCAGACCGAGATCTATTAAAAAACATGTAGTGTTACATGACAAACACATTATTGTTAAAAGAAGAAAAGAAACCCTGCAACTGTAAACAATGTAAATGTCAAGCAATGCTGTTACATTGATGTATGTGTGTTTGTGTGTGGCAAAATTCACCATGTGTAATATGTGAAATCAGTAGAAGGTTTTTCCCACAAATTTCCAAGATTTCATGGTCTAAATTTACATTGCATGGCAATAATTCATCAAGACTTGTCTAAAATGTTAATATGTATAAATATCAATTTGTGAGAGTTTTTGTGTTGCTAAAATGAATGTTGATAAATAAAACAAGTGAATCTAGCATCACAGAATTTTCGTTTTTTAATTTTATAATAATATAGATTTATGGCTTGTGACAAAAAAACTGCAGGATATATTGCGGAGAACTTTTAACCCAAAGTCCATGAGGATACAGTCTAAACAAAAATGCATTTAAAAAGTAGTGCCCAGACACGGGAATGAAAATCATTTTCTAGCCACTTTTCATGGTTCACCTTATGGCGTATTAATGTTGCTCCCGCTCTGAACAAAATACTGAATCTGACTGATACTGCCACCTAGTGGTCCCGCACAGTAACTCAGTCATTTTTGGTCTAGTCGGCACCAAACTTGACCTGGTGGATTTTAGTCTAGCCTTAAATGAAATCATACCAAATCAGGCTCATACTGCCACCTAGTGGTAACTCTGTCATTTTTGGTCTGATCAATGGCATGGAAATTGATCAGGGCTGTTAACCTACACAGCTGTGGGGGGGCCCAAGGGAGAGAGGGGCCCATGGGAAGTTTAGATTTTTTTTTAGTTTTTTTTTTTTTTTAGCTTCAAATGGCAACGTCACAGATGGACAACAAAAGTAATTACAGCCGCAAGCGGCATCTAAAGGCCCTCACCACGGGCATGTCCAGTAAAAGTATTTCCATCCTTCCTTTACGTTGGACGTGCTCCCATTGGCGTAATGCATTTCCACTTTTCAAGGGGGCACTATCGCAACATTTCTTTACCGACATCTACGAAACCTATATGTAAATTCAATTTCTCGCACTTCTGAATTTTGGGCAAAATTTGGTGAGTTTTCGTAAATGTTCAGGGGGTTAAATTTGAGCTCAAAGAGCGGGAGAAGAAAAATAAATGAAAATTAAAGCCGCAAGCGGCATCTAAAGGCCCTCGCCACGGGCATATCCAGTAGAAGTATGTCCATTGTTCAGCAGGTGGTGCTCTAGCACTAAATTTCAATGTCTTCTGACGAATGGTTGTAGGCCTCGGAGATTGACAACTGATTCAAATTTGAGGAAGATGTTTGGTTTTATGTCCAAACTAAAGAAATTTTAGTGTAAGTAAATCTGTAGGGGGCGCTATGCAGCTAAAATTGAATTTCGTCCTTTGAATGGGTGTAGACCTTCAAGATTTACCACTGAGTCAAATTTGAGCCAAATCGGTGTTCGTATGTTTGAATTAATGCAATTTTTGTGAAGGTAAATTTGTAGGAGGCGCTATTTAGCGAAATGTCATTTTCTTTTGATAAATTGGTGTAGGCCTGGGAGATTGACAACTGATTCAAATTTGAGCAAAATTGGTGTCCGTATGTCTAACGTGAAGTAATTTTCGTAAAGGTAAAATTGTGGGGGGCGCTATGGCACCGAATTTCAAATTTTTCTGATAAATGGGTGTAGGCCTGAGAGATAGATGTCTGAGTCAAATTTGAGCCAAATCAGTGTTCGTATGTCCGAACTGATGTAATTTTTGTAAATGTACATTTGTAGGGGGCGCTATAGTGCGAAATTTCAATTTCTTTCAATAAATGGGTGTAGGCTAGGGAGATACACGTCTGAGTCAAATTTCAGCCAAATCGGTGTTTGTATGTCTGAGCTGAAGCAATTTTTGTGATGGCAAATTTTCGAAAAAACTTTGCAAAGTTTGTAACCTTGTTGCACAAAAACGGTGACACCGATTCAAAAAATTCGGATAACTTTTGATGTCCCACTTCTCTAGATACTGTACACTGATTTTGAGCTCATTCAGTCAAATGGCTTCGTAGGAGATAGTTGAAATACAACGTCAGCGAAAACGCTGACTCAGCATTTTGGAAATTTCAATCCAATATGGCCGACTAAGGGTTGGTTTAGGGGCGTTGCCATAATAATATTTTTTGTTTGTCTTTTCATGATGAATCTGTGTACCGATTTTCGTGGGTCTACGACAAACTTCATGTTGGACGAGCTCCCATTGGCGCAATTCATTTCCACTTTTCAAGGGGGGGCTGCGGCAACATTTCTTTACCGACCTCTACGAAACCTATATGTAAATTAAATTTCTCGCACTTCTGAATTTTACACACAATTTGGTGAGTTTTCGTAAATGTTCAGAGGGTCAAAATTGAGCTCCAAGAGCAGGAGAAAAATTAGAATCTGAGCAAGAAGAACAATATAGCCGTTTCTATGGCAACCACATATTTGGCCTTATTTGAAAGCTCTCGAGCTCCCCCACATGTCTGTCTCAGTGCCGTGAATGTGAATATGTGTTAAAGTGGCGACAGTGGCGAAAGGCGACCGCATCACTGGCGATTTCGTCCCCATGCGCCCACTGCAGACTCAATAGGCCCTGCACCGGCTTTACTCGGCTCGGGCCTAAATATCAAATTAAATAAATGATATTTAATAAAAAAATTAAATATGAAATAATTTGTTTAATTTCAATTATCAATATCATACACTTTTTTTTACAATACAGGGTGGGGAAGCAAAATTTACAATGAATATTTAGTTGTTTTTTCTCAGCAGGCACTACGTCAATTGTTTTGAAACCAAACATATATTGATGTCATAATCATACCTAACACTATTATCCATACCTTTTCAGAAACTTTCGCCCTTTTGTCATGAACGACCTCGGAATAGAACCGACGTCGTACCCCACCCCCCAGCCCCTCTCACGATTTCCACGTGTGGAAATTGTCTAGTGATTCCCCATGTGCTTGCAATGCAATGCACAGGGTACTATTGTTTGTCATATTTATTATTCCCCATGTGCTTGCAATGCAATGCACAGGGCACTACTGTTCGTCATATTTATTATTAGGGGCTCGGGCATCGACACGAGCACCTATTGTTCTTCCGCGCGTTTATTATTTTTCTTCATCATCATCTTCATCTTCTGGACACATTTTCGGCGATTAATAGGGCCCGAACCATTGGAAAGACCCCTGCAAATTATACATCAAAACGTGCAGTTTCATCGGGAATCCTGTACTATGTTATTTTCGTAGAGATTCGTGAATTTTTCGCAGTTATTCACGAAAAACATGCGAAAAAACTCCCATAGAAATGAATGGGGAGAGGAAAAAAATCAGTCAGAAAAGTCCACTTTTTTCCAGACGCTACTACTTCGCCATACTTTGACCTACAGACTTCATTTAAACTTTAAAACACAGGCATTTTTGTCCTCCGCACAAATGTACTTGGCATAAGGATGGGGTTTACGGTTTTCAGTAGGTAAGTCTTCAAAAACCCCTGGGCTGAGTGAAAATTGTCCAAATTTCCTGAGTTAGTGTGTGTGGAAGCACAGCGCTAGAGTGGAAGCGCAGCGAAAATTCAACTGAAAATTCTCTGAATAAATTGCCCTCCCGGCCAAACGATACATCACAGGGGAATGATATTTTCCGAAAACGTAGCCATGGTTCCTGGGCTTCATATGAACCCATGTTTGAAGACCTAGCTCTTTGTAAAGTGAAATGGCAGGCACTAGCTTGGAGGCTCATACCTTCTTTCCCCCATTAACTCTCCATTGTAGCGGATTCCTTCTTGTCTTGGTCAGTTGACTGTTTTTAAACTGCCCTAACTCAGTCATTTTTCACAGTACGGGAAAAAACCATCTGTCTGTTCCCCAGGTCTCTCTGACACTCATGGTCATTTCGGTTTTCAGCTATCTTTTACGGTTTTTCCGTAATTAGCAGTTTTGCGGGACCTGTTCTGAGTGACTCACTCAGCCTATTCCTTCTGCTCTGTGTGTCAGTTTCATTCTCTGTGTGTGTCAGTGCAGCGCCATTGCTGCGGTAACGGCCCCTCTGCTCTGTGTCCCAGGTGTGTCCAATAAACCCAATCAGTCTGACATGTTTCTGCTCCCATAGCAACCCTGGAGAGTCCATAGCAACGCTGGGTGTGTGAGAGACACTACTACTACCACCACTACTACTTCTAGTACTACTAGTACTACCACTAATATTACTACGACTACAACTATTACTACTAGTATTACTTCTACTACTAATACTACTATTAATACTATTAATACTACTACTACTTCCACTACTATTGCTAAAAATACTACTACTTCTACTACTACTACTCTTACTAATACCATTACCACTACTACTACTAATACTAAAAATACTACTACTACTACTACTACTACTACTACTACTAAAAGACTACTATTACTACTACTAAAAAGACTACTATTACTACTACTAAAAATACTACTACTACTACTACTAAAAATACTACTACTACTACTACTACTACTACTTAAAATACTACTACAACTAATATTAAAAATACTACTTCTACTAAAAAGACTACTACTATTAAAAATATTACTACTACTTCTAAAAATACTGCTACTACTACTACTACTACTACTATTAAAAATACTGCTACTACTAAAAATACTACTATTACTGCTACTACTAAAAATAGTACTACTACTACCACTAAAAATACTACTCCTATTAGTACTATTAAAAATACTACTACTTCTAAAAATACTACTACTACTTCTATTACTCCTTCTCCTTCTCTTCCTATTACTGATAGAATAAACTGATTCAAACTGATTCTCTCTCACACACACACACACACACACACAGAGTATAGAACACAGACAGTTGAAGCTCAGGTGTCAGGTGTTCAGCATCAGCCAATCAGGTCACACATGACTACAACTAATGGGGAGAGGAAAAAAATCAGCCAGAAAAGTCCACTTTTTCCAGACACTACTACTTCACCATACTTTGACCTACAGACTTTATTTAAACTTTAAAACGCTGGCATTTTTGTCCTCTCCTCATGAATGTACTTGGTATGAGGATGGGGTTTACGGTTTTCAATAGGCGAGTCTTCAAAAACCCCTGGTTTGAGTGAAAATTGTCCAAATTTCCTGAGTTAGAGTGTGTGATGTCATCACGCTAGAGTGGAAGAGCAGTGAAAATTCAACTGAAAATTCTCTGAATAACTCACCCTCCCAGCCAAACGATACATCACAGGCGAATGATATTTTCCAAAAATGTAGCCATGGTTCCTGGGCTTAATATGAACCCATGTTTGAAGACCTAGCTCTTTTTAAAGTGAAATGACAGGCACTAGTTTGGAGACTCATCCCTTCTTTCCTCCATTAACTCCATTGTAGCGGATTCCTTCTTGTCTTGGTCAGTTGACTGTTTTTACACTGCCCTAACTCAGTCATTTTTCACAGTACAGGAAAAAAAACCTATATCTGTGTGTTCCCCAGGTCTCTCTGACACTCACGGTCATTTCCGTTTTCTCCTATCTTTTACCGTTTTCCTGTAATTAGCAGTTTTTCCGGACCTGTTCTGCTCCAGTCTCAGCCTGTTCCTGCTGCTCTGTGTGTCAGTTTCATTCTGTGTGTGTCAGTGCAGCGCCGTTGCTGTGGCAACTACTACTACTACTAAAAATACTACTACTACTACTACTACTACTACTACTACTACTACTACTAAAAATACCACTACTACTAAAAATTCTACTACTAATGTTAAAAATACTACTACTACTACTACTACTACTACGACTAAAAATACTACAACTAATACTACTAAAAATACTACTACTACTACCACTAGTACTAAAAATACAACCAAAGATACTACCGCTACTACTAAAAATACTACTACTACTTCTATTACTACTATTAATGGTGACGTCCGTCAGCTGCTAAACTTTGACACATAGATTTTCCATATAAAGTGAATGGGAGTTCAGAACACAGAATTCCCCTCCGACCATGAAGTCTTTGGCAACGTCGAACCAACATGCCCCCCCGACCCCCTCTCACGATTTCTGCGTGTGGAAATTGTCTAGTTATTCTTCTTCTTCTGACTTATACAAAAAACTTTGAAAAAAAATGCGGCCCAGACTGTTGGAAATAGACCCAAACATGTTTTTACAAAAATGTGCAGCCTGGTCTCAAAAGCTGTAGTATGTTATTGGCTTGACATTCTGATGCATGGATTTTGTTAAAATTGCGAAAAACCAGTCAAATTTCTCCATCCAAAATGAATTGGGCCATTTTCAAGTGGCTACCATTCCCAAACGGTGTGTGCTAAAATGATTCTGTCAATGCAGAAATGTTCAGCTTGGCACCAAGATTATCTGTGTGGTCACGTGGTAATGATATCACTTACGGTTTTCGCACAATAATGGGGAAAAAAAACAAAAAAAACCCATTCATTTTCAATGGGAGCGACAAACAAGTTGTCTGTTTTCTGACCACTACTGCTTCGCCATACTTTGACCTACAGACTTAATTTAAACTTTAAAACACAGGCATTTTTGTCATCTCTCCAAAAATGTCTGTAGTATGAGGATGGGGTTTATGGTTTTTGATAGGTGAGTCTTCAAAAACCCCTGGGTTTAGTAAAAATCGGATCTGCTAGAGTGGGTGATGTCATCACCTAGAGTGGAGGAGTAGCCAAAATTCACCTGAAAATTTTCTGGACAACTCACCCTCCCAGCCAAACAATAAATAGGAGGTGAATGATCTTTTCCACAAACATAGCCATGGTTCCTGGGCTTCAAATGAACACGTTTGAAGACCTAGCTCTTTTTAAAGTGAAATGACAGGCACCAGTTTGGAGGCTCATCCCTTCTTTCCTCCATTAACTCTCCATTGTAGCGGATTCCTTCTTGTCTTGGTCAGTTGGCTGTTTTTAAACTGCCCTAACTCAGTCATTTTTCACAGTATGAGAAAAAAATCTGTATCTGTATGTTCCCCAGGTCTCTCTGAAGCTCACAGTCATTTCGGTTTTCACCTATCTTTAACGGTTTTCCTGTAATCAGCAGTTTCTCGGGACCTGTTCTGAGTGACTCACTCAGCCTATTCCTGCTGCTCTGTGTGTCACTCTCACTCTGTGTGTGTCAGTGCAGCACCGTTGCTGCGGTAACAGCCCCTCTGCTCTGTGTCGCAGGTGTGTCCAATAAACCCAATCAGTCTGTGAAATGACAGGCACTAGTTTCAGGGCAGATCCCTCCTCAGCTCCTATTCACAGCAGTACAAATTACTGCTAAACAGATCGCTGTGCTCCTGGTGAAATGACTGTTTTTACACTGACATAATTCAGTCATTTCTCACAGTACGGACAAAAAAAAAAAAAAAAACCATCTGTGTGTTCCCCAGGTCTGTCTGCTGCTCACGATTATGGTAGTTTTCACCTATCATTTACAGTTTTCCCATAATTAGCAGCTGTTCTGGAGCTGTTTCAGTGTTTCAGTCATAATTGAGCGTGCATGTCTATGTCCTCAGTGCAGTGCACTACTCGTTGTCATGGTAACGGCACATGTGGTCTGTGTGTCACAGCTGCAGACAATTAACATAATTAAGGCTCCACAAAAAAACATACACTAATACAGATACAGTACAATTACAAATAAACTGAAATAATAAATAATGAATGCAATAAAAATAAATATAAAAACATATAAATATAATTAAGCTGAAAAACTTCCCATAAATTCTCTCTATGAAATGAATGAGCTCACCTGGGATCACAGACACACACACGGAACTATTCAATTAAAGGAGCCTATTGAAACACTGCTTTAACAGGACTGACACAGACTGTGGGAGGGGCTTCTCATCTGAATACAAGTCTACAGAAAGTCTGTGGTGACGGCAGTCCACAAACACTGACACACACATTCACAGATGAAGTGAATGGGACATATTTCTTGCTTTAACATCGCAGAAGTCCAACGATCCAGCAAGAGGCAAGCACATGGGTTACATTTCCTTCAGGAAATGTATGGAAGTCTAGTTATTCTTTATATTTTGACTTCTGACTTACACAAAAAGCTTTGAAAAAAAATGAGGCCCAGACCGTTGGAAATAGACCAAAACATATTACAAAAATTTGCAGCCTGGTCTTGAAAACTGTGCTATGTATATGGCTTGACATTCCCATGCACAGATTTTGTTAAAATTGCAAAAAAACAGTCCAATTTCTCTATCCGAAATTAATTGAGCCATTTTCAAGTGGCTACCATTCCCAAACGATTTGTGCTAAAATTATTCTATCAACGCAGAAATGTTCAGCTTGGCCCAAAGATTATCTGTGTGGTCACGTGGTAATGATATCACTTACGGTTTTCGCACAAAAAAAGCGAAGAAAAAAAACAAAACATTCATTTTCAATGGGAGCGACAAAGAAGTTGCCTGTTTTCTGACCACTACTGCTTCGCCATACTTTCACCTACAGACTTCATTTAAACTTTAAAACGCAGGCATTTTTGTCATCTCTCCAAAAATGTCTCTGTGGTATGAAGACGGGGTTTACGGTGTTCAATAAGTGAGTCTTCAAAAACCCCTGGGTTTAGTGAAAATCTGATCTGCTAGAGTGGGTGATGTCATCACCTAGAGTGGAGGAACAGTGAAAATTCACCTGAAAATTTTCTGAACAACTCGCCCTCCCGGCCAAACGATAAAAAGGAGGTGAATGATCTTTTCCAAAAATGTAGCCACGGTTCCTGGGCTTCATATGAACCCATGTTTGAAGGCCTAGCTCTTTCTAAAGTGAAATGGCAGGCAGTAGTTTCGGGGCAAATCCCTTCTCACCTCCTATTCAAAGCAGTACAGATTACTGCTAAACGGATCACTGTGCTCCTGCTGAGATGACTGTTTTTACACTGCCATAACTCTGTCATTTCTCACAGTACGGACAAAAAAAAAACCCACATCTGTGTGTTACCCAGGTCTGTCTGCTGCTCACGATTATGTTAGTTTTCACCTATCATTTACAGTTTTCCCATAATTAGCAGCTATTCGGCAGCTGTTTCAGTGTTTCAGTCATAGATCAGCATGCTTGTGTCTGTCTTCAGTGCAGTGCACTGCTTGTTGTCATGGTAACAGCACATGTGGTCTGTGTGTCACAGTTGCAGACAATTAAGATATTTAAGTCTCCACAAAAAACAGATACACTAATACAGATACAGTACAATTAAAAATAATTCTAAATAATACATAATGAAAGCAATAAGAATAAATATAAAAACAAATATAATAAAGCTCAAAAACTTCCCATAAATTCTCTCTATGAAATGAATGAGCTCACCTGGGATCACATACAAAGACACATGGAACTATTCAATTAAGGGAGCCTATTTAAACACTGCTTTAACAGGACTGACACAGACTGTGGGAGGGGCTTCTCATCTGAATACAGGTCTACAGAAAGTCTGTGGTGATGTCAGTCCACAAACATTGACACACAGATTCACTACATCGCACAAGTCTGCCGATCTGGCAAGAGGCAAGCACATGGGTTACATTTCCTTCAGGAAATGTGTGGAAGTCTAGTTAGGAATACTGTCAGAGCGATTTGATGAATGATTAACATTGACAGCCAATGAAAAAAAATCTTAATTTTTTTGTTGGATGTGAGCTTTGTGGAAACACGTTTTGGTTTAACATTTGCACACTGCACATGGTTTGTATCCTACAATATATAGCCTACTGTCTCACAGCTGGGACTACTGTGTACAAAACTGTATTGTTCATCAGTGTAGATGACATTGTAGGTATTGTTACAGTTACACATTGGTGTGCATGGCCCTTTACAGCCATTAGAACAACAAACACTTGATATTAAAAGTAAATAAGTGGAAAAAATAAGCAGAACTTACCAACACCCGCCGCACAACACTTTGCCCACCTGATCACTGATACTCTGCCTTGTCAGGGATTCATTTTGAACTTTAAATTTAAAAATAATTATAAACTAGATTAAAGCTATACCTGCCGATGTGGCATTTCTCACAGCACTTAATAAAAGGTTTGAACATGAACAACCCGCCTCCCTCCAAAGCCCCGCCCACTTCCCTCTGCCTGAGCTCTGAGGCTCCCCTCCTCTCTCCTCCTCTCACCTGATGCGCACAGAGGAAGCAGAGGCGGGGGTCTGGTCCGCTTCGGTGTGTCCGCGGACCCCTCCCTCAGTAATGAGATGCATCATCCACCTGCTGCGGGCCCGCAGCCCCTGTTCCATCAGTAGACCCTGAATTTAAGGGTCTGGTCTGTGCAGTGCTGGGTCTGTGTCTTCACTGCACCACGGAGATGAGATGCCCAGGCGACGGGTGCGCGCACTGTGAACGCGTGGCCTCCGCGAATTTTTTCGTGGACATTTGAGGTTTCGTAGTTCATACATTTATCATCCTACACTGTGTGACACCATGTACATGTATGAGTCCCACGGTTATAAAAGCTGACCTTTATGCAGACCTGTTTAGTCCAGAACACCTGACTTCCGGACTTTTATCTCCATCCTTCATCGGACTCCTGTTTGTTCCCCTTGGTTGTTATTTCTGTTAATAAATCCGTTTTTTCCCTTCCACATGTGCATTTGAGTTTTATCCATACACATCCTAGACAGACTGTGGTCAGTGACAAGAGAAGCAGCGCGAGTGAAGCGTCAGATTAAGAGGGACACATATCGGATGCAGGGACGGCGATAATGGATTGGATGCTGGACGGCCGTAATGGATGATTGACAGGAGGCTCAGTCAGGTTCGGCCAATTATTTCATTCAGACCGAATAAAATGATTGGTCAGACTTTTATCAGAAATATATGAGAATTAAACATTTTTGAGTTTCAATACCTGGTGGATTTCTTTTACATTTTAGTTTGATACACGCTTATTAGGAGCATTTTAAGGTGACAAAAGCAAAGTGTAAAAATGCCTCATCATACAGTATAGGTTTAAGCTAAATTACCGTCCTTTTTGGGTAGTTTAGTCAAACCAGAACAAACATTCTACCAAAGTCTTAACTTTCAATCTGATCACATTTTGCCTGCCAAATTCGGTGAGTAGTCTTAGCAAAATTGGTTGGACAAATTTTAGAAGTTAAAATTTTCAAAACTTTGTTAAAAAAAAAAAAAAAATTCCCAAAATTTCAATTCAGCCATTAAAATGCACACTCCACTTCCAATAGTGGTAAAAGTGTCAAATTTGAAAAGAATCTTGTGAATAGTTTTCATGAAATAGTTTGGACAAAAATCTCGGACAGATGGATGGAAAGCCAGATAGAAAGACGGAAGGAATTCCCTGTATTACTATACACCCCAAACTGATAGGATGAGTTGTATTTCTTCTGATGGGAATACTTACAGTTTGTGTACCAAGTGGTTTCTAAGGTCCTGTGTGATGTCCTCGTGCCAAGATTTTCTCATGCCTGTGGCAGAGGGAGGGGCTGCTGTGGGCATGGAGCTGACCCCACCTGCATCATTCATAAGACTGGAAGAGATAGGGCATCATTTTAATTAGTCACTTTTCAAGAAAAACATGCGAGTCCTGGTCTAACAAATTCTCAGCTATAATGTTACCGTGCCAAATGGCATGTTTGTGTTTCTCCCTACCCTTGGTTATTCACATTGAGGTGCATCATAGTGTCTTGCAGCAGATTAGCCTGTTGGTTCTGGGAAGGGGCTCCTACACCCCCGTTGACTCCCATAGGATTTGCACCTATACACAGGAAGGACACGCACGTTAAAATACATTATTCAAGAAGTCACACTGTTACATCAAAGGCCTATTCTTGAGGTGCTAATCAAACTGTATCTACCAGGCTCCTCTTAAATATTCTTGAATAGTTTTAAAGCACCTTTCTGCTTCTGGCAAATAGTAACTGCTACAAAGTCCTTTGAAGAACACAACACTGTCCAAATTCATATTCTTCTGTACCTGGGCTGGCCATTTTGAGTGCACAAGTGCATTAATGCTATCAGTCATGGCACAATGCAATATACTATGAGTAACGAGGTAGTTTATTCATAATTATCAAAAAGTTGAGTGTGATGGACTGAACAACTGTGTTTGTGGCTACTTTAGCAACAGCATCAGCTCATCAGCACAGACAGTGGTGTTAATTCCACCTTGTGAGAAATGGGGCACAGAAAACCAAGGGAAAACATGATCTTTCTTATTAAATTGTAATAAAAATGTAACTGAACTGAACACATATTAGATATAAAATTGCAAATGTCAGTGTCAGACATTTTGGAAGGCACCAATCTTTCTCAAATGTTGGTCATAATGCTCCACTTGGTTACTATTCAGTGTTAAAAACAAGAAATAGCACGCTATGATTGTAATTTTTGAATAAATGCACAACAGCAGTGTTTGACAACACTATAACTGTGAAATACCCACTAAGCAAGTAAGAACATAAGGTAAGTCTACTAAAGAAAGTATATAAAATCAATTAGTTCAACTCTGCACCTGTGAAGGCTGGAAGTGACTTTTTTTTTTAAAATGCTAAGCTTTCAATTCTCAAAGGCAACAGAATCTCTTTCCTCTGAAAATATCTGAAGCATTTCAGAGAGCATTCAACCAGACTCACCCATTGGGTTAAGGGGCCTCATGCCAGTCTGGCCCTGCAAACCTTGGTTAGGAATGTTGGGCTGAGCAGTTTGAGCCTGGATCTGGTTGCCCTGGTAGGTGAGGCCCAGGGCTGCATAGGCTCTTTCTATGGAACTGGGGTCAATCTGGCTCGGAGGGTTTAGGTTCGGGGCACTAGGTTGGCCACCAGGAACTGCTCCAAGAGAGCTTCCCAGACCAGCACCAGCCACACCTAGCAGGGCTGTGAGAAAATAGCAAGGACAAAGGAAATTTTTAATAAGTCTGATCTGTCTGTTAGCACACAAAGAGTACAGCCTAAGAAAAACATGTGGCAAAAAATACATTACACCTTAACTACTAAATATACAGTATCTGGCTTTAACCGATAGACACTAAGGCATCATGAGACTGTTCAAAGCTTAACATCACAAAAGTATCCTACTGTATATATCAATCATATGTCCTCAGAGTGTACAAAAAACCGGGTTTGGTGATGACCTATGATCTGATTTTCAGAGGGTCACACAAAACATGTTAATTATAGCACTGTTTGTATAATTCTTCCAGGGAGCATTCATTTAAAATGGCCCGAGAACAAAAGCAATCAGCAAATTTTACAAACAATCTTGCATTATGCATTTTGTATCACTGATGATGCTAAAGTCATGACTACTGTAAATTACGGACTATAAGCCGCTACTTTTTTCCCACGCTTTAAACACTGCGGCTTATACAACGATTTTACCAGTACCACAGCTCGGTGTCGCGGCACCTCGGCTCAAGGTGCCGGTGGTGCCGCAGCACCGGTGGCATCCAGCTGTGGCACTACGGTGCCACGGCACCCGGCACCGAGCCCTGGTACCATGGTGCCACAGCACCTAGCGTTGGCCCCGAGGTGCCGCGGCACCTTGGTCCTGCCACGGCACCTGGCACCGAGCCGTGGTACTGCGGTGCCACAGCTCGGTGCCAGGTGCCATGGCGCCGTGGGACCATGGCTCGGTACCAGGTACCACAGCACGGTGCCAAGTACCGTGGCATCTCGTCCCTACTGCACGT
The DNA here is from genome assembly GCF_902148855.1 of Sphaeramia orbicularis. NCBI lineage: Eukaryota > Metazoa > Chordata > Actinopteri > Kurtiformes > Apogonidae > Sphaeramia > Sphaeramia orbicularis. The sequence continues at coordinate 40,153,450 of NC_043975.1, read as the reverse complement.
CGTGCGTAATGTTAAATGAAAATGATATTACAACAGACGTAATTACTTGTTTTTAATCTTTATATTTTAAAAATAAATTAAAAGTCCTACTCTAACGAAGAACAAAAATTTGTTCACTTTCAAGTGTCTTTCAAGTCATTTTAAGTCTGTGAATCCACAGCCGGCGCAAAAGAAAGTCAATCCCGTATCGGCACGAATCCAAAGGAAACCCCGATAAGTCCACTGACAAAAAAAAAAAAGAAAGAGAAAATGTGCTTTTATTACTATCCTTTTATTGCCTCGTTTTTTGTCTTTTGTTTTTTAATCATCATATTAACAACGAATCAACCTATAGATATGACAGCAAGCTCACACATATCATACCCATTTACATACAGGGAATAATTTCATTTGAACTCAAAGAAAACCTTTATCCAATTATCATCCAGTTTTGACGCAATGAAAAAAAAGGTTCCACTTGTTCCCATAGACTCCCATAGAAGCCAGGCTTCAACGGGGAAATGCATTGACCATAGATCGTATGAGGAAACAGCGCAACGGGAATGTATGAGAAGTGAACAACATCGAGTCTGATGATTTGTGATAAAACTGATTCTGAACGAACTCCTCTGTGAGATGAACGTGTTTTAACACGTGTAGTCAATGAAATGTCAACACAACCAAACATATTTAACCATTTAATTTTCGTAATGATAGGGGAAGCCGGGCTTCTCTTGCAGTCTATGAGAAATCGCCACTGGTGGACACCCTCGGCTTATAAACCGGCACGGCTTATACGTGTACAAAATTGATTTTCTTTCTAAAATTAGGGTCTGCGGCTTATGTTCAGGTGCGGTCTATAGTCCGGAATTTACGGTACTTATTTCTAATGATTCTCCAGGTTTACCACTTTAACGACCACGGTTTGTGTAAAGTGTCTGCAGCTGATGAAACAATAACTTGAGCAAACAATGACAGTATTTCTGAGGAGAGCTGAACTCTTATGAACTCTTTCTGAACTTGGATGTTGTCTGAGTCAGATTTACATCAATGTGTTACTGAAGCAGCAGCACAAAACACAATGTTAGAGTCTAAAAATGTTTTATCCATAAATCTCCTAGCCTAGGTAATTAAAAGCAAACATTGCAGCTGAATTTACAGTTAAGAAAATGTGGACAAGTGTTTACTCCAAAGATGACCAGATTTACATTAGTATTCTTCTAGTTATTGGCAAAATATTGCTGTAGTATTAGTCCAAAATTATGCAAAAATTTAAATAATTATTTAAAGTGTACCAAACACCAAAAAGCAATCACACCACAGCCAGCACCCCCCAGACACCTCAGCAAAACTTATTATTGTTTGGTTTTAACAAACTACATTTCAAACAGGGTTCCTACAGGTTTCTACAAGTTACATTTAAGAGTTTTTAAGACTACTTAGAACAGAATTTAATGCCTATTTCACAGCCATACTGGCAAAAATCTGTGACTCCTAGAAATTAGGGAAATGTATTTATTTACTCCAACACTACTTTTAAATTATGAAGTTGCCGGAGCACTGCTCAAATTTAGCAACATTTATTTACGTAGCAAATTTTCATACATACACATATTTTGTATAATACATTCATAACATTGTATTTTTGAACATGTATCTATTATTTTTATTACAATTTTATTTATATTTCTTTGTTTTAACTTTTCCGATAAATTAGTGCTCATTTAAAACTACTTTTTTTATTAAGAAAATCAAAACAAAAAAACAAATACAAGCATTTGGATGCTGTATTCCTAAATATTTTAAGGCTAGTATTTCAAAAATTATGAAATGGAACAATCTTGTATATATTTACATAATTAATTATTTATTAAAAAAAAGAAAATTAAAAGTATACACATCTGTATGTGCATTTTCAGTACTTCAAAATTGTTAAAAACGAAGGTTCTCATTCCCTCAAAAACACTTCAGCTGCATGTGCTACTATATTTCTGAATGATTTGCCCTTTTCTAAATTCACATATGCTGTCAAAACATATCAGTTAAAAACAGAACAACTTTGTGCACATAAATCCAGTATCCGCCTATCCCTTCCACAGAGTCATCACACTGGAGTAAAACCAAGTGGCACCTGCTCAAGTCTGACACCAGCTGTCTAGGGACGAAGACACACCACCCCGACTGCTGATCGCCGCCAGAAAAGGTAGCCCGACAAATCAGTCGGCTCTCGTCTCCCTGACACGGTCAAAAAAGTGTGAAGTGAATTGTGAAGTGTAATTTTGATTGGGTGGAAATTTAGACCTGTTCTACCAAGTGACGAATCAACTTTGCGTTATTATATTATTGACTGGAAAGGGTCTGCGAGCTACTGCTGGCTCGCAAGCGATGTGTCAGAGACACCTGGAGTAGACTAGCGTTACTTTCTTTGGAGCTTGGACATTTCCCAGACACATTTGAACACAATACAGCAAAACAAGTTTATGACAACATAACTTAAGATCTACCATATCAAATTTAATACCTTTTTAAGACTTTTTTAAGGTCTTAAATGCAGATTTGTAAATTCAAGACTTTTAAGACTTTTTAAGACCCTGTGAGAACCTTGTTTAAAAGAGGGGAGAAAAGCTTTGATACAGATGGTGGATCACGATACTACCTCAAAAGATCATCATGTGATGTGATATTTACCTCACCCCACTCTAACACAAAATCATGTACAGTAAATATAATGACAAATATTACTTGGGTTTTTTCTTTTAGCCTTTCATGACTCATTAAAACTCAAACAGTTTGTCAAAAGTCATGAGGCTTGCAAAGTTTTGACAGAGCAATACAAGTCAAAGTGAATACAATAAACAGTTAGGTATAACATTGTTTGGTCAGATACAGACACTCACACTGCGGGTTCCTCTTGTCCCCAGCATTCTTCAGTGGCAGGCAGACAGGACAGTCGTGTCGTGTGCAGTTCTTCCAATGGGAGATTATCTGCCTCGATGATGCACAGTGTGCAACTAAAAGGAAAAGGTTAAAAAAAAAAAAAAAAAAAGTGGGGGGGGGGGGACAATACATGTAACAAGAAGAAGATTGGTGCTGTTGCTACTCTCAATAAAGCAGATGACTACATTACAAAGTTAAAAGTTCAAGGAATCAAAGACATTAAGGCGGCCTTACACTGTGCGAGTTTAGAGACGATATCTCACTCGTGCGACTCTTTCTGGGATCGGGCCCGATGTGCCTCTAATCGTGTGTCGTGCTTCGTGCAGTGTACATGGGGTAAAGAGAAGCGATTAGCACCTCACGACCACCTCACGACCAGCAATCGTGTGTTCGCAAGGAAAACGGAGCTGTTTGAAATCCTGCTCGCTCCTCGTGAGTGTATCGTACTGTCAAAGCAGTGCCACGAACCGATGTGCCTCAAATTCTCACACTGTGCATGCGCGAACACAGACGCGTACAGTAGCATACAAGCTAACAATAGCTGGCTATTGTCCTAGTGCAGTTTAGTTGTTGCAGCTTACCTCTAGTTCCTGGGTGACAGCCCATACTGTCCACGTCTGGACAACCAATGCCTGCACCAAACACATCGTTGTCTTTTCTTCTTTTTTGATTCCTCACAGATAATGGCACATATTACCAAAGCAGCTCGTTGGTTTTTGTTTAGCACTACCATTTCGTGACTCACGCCAATGCACAATCATCTATATGCACTTTTACGGATTCCTTGGTATTTTAACGTTGTATTTCCGGATACAACACTCAAACGTGTGGTGCGTCCTGTGGTGTACGGTCCTACAGTGTGAGCAGTCAGGTCACATATGAGCGTCGGTCCGTACAGTGTGAGAACAGGAATCGTGAGCCTGACTGTACGACTGATTCGCACAGTTTGAGATGGAGCTGCGTGCAACGATCAAAATAATTGCACAGTGTATGGCCGCCTTTAGAATGTATTTTGATTATGTTCAGCAAACATAAAAAATAAAATGAAAATGGGAAGCAGCTCTGTAAAGCCATCTTTCCCCATCTAACAACACAGCAATGCTACTACAGTATAACTGATTATTAATCCAATTCCAACCGCAACATCAGCCTGGGCATTTGTGTAAAATGGCTGCAATTAAATTAGTACGAAATGTGAATATGGTAACATGAAAAGCAATTCTCCATTTGTGTACAGCAGGTGTGAAAAAATTACTGAAAAACTGTAATTAGGAAAAAGTATCTTTACTTTGCTTTAAATTCTACTCAAGTAAAAGTAAAAGGACCCATCTAAAAATCTACTTGAGTAAATGTAAAAAGTACTTAATTTAAAATGTACTTTGAGTCAAAGTTACTTAGTTACTTTCAATTACTTGATGTAAAAAAAAAAAACAAGTCATAAATCTAATCCAGCACTACTTGGTTTTAATCAGCTTTTAGTCCACATAATGATTAGGACCTTTCAGGCAGTAAAATGTGCAAACATGGTTCAGACCACCCCATAAAACATTTTCAAGTACAAGTGGCATAAGTTGTGAATTCTATGATCCATTTTTTTCTTTACTGACAAACACTTGCTATACTGCGAATTAAAGCCACTAAAGCACACATGAAATTTAAACCAACCAAACTCAAAGTGTCTGGGACACTCACGTTTTAAATACAACTGAGCTGACTTTGATGGGCTATCACTGTCCACCCAAAGCTCATAGTCTAGGCTGCAGCTAACAACCCACGAGCTAGTCTATTATACATGAATTAAGATGATTTCACACTGCAAAAAAGGGGTGTCTAAAAACAAGATAAAAACACTAAATCTGAGGAAAAAGATACTCAAAACAAGTGAAACATCTGTCCATGCAGGAAGATAATTTCACTTGACAAGATTTCTTGAATTAAGATTGTTAAATCTAGAAATAAAGATGTCTACATATGTATGACCACTTAAAATAAGAAATTAACTCTTACATCAAGATAAATCTAATTTTTTCTTTATCTTGGTAAGAACCAATTAATTTGCAGTGTATGAGACCAAATGCAACTAAAGTCATGCATTCGTATTATTTCTGATTGTCCTCTGTTAAAACCAATTCATAAACGTGAGGTGATTCATTTCATCTCAGCAACTTCACTTGAAACATTAGTGATCGGTGGGGGCGGTTCTAGACAGTCACATATGAGGTAGCAATCAGGAATGTGAAGCGGTCACATGCCGCTGTTGGACAGGTATTGTGTGTGCTTATGTACCACACAATGTGTACAGGCACACCATCCAAATGTACAGAGTGAAAGTGAAACTAAGCCTCCCGCTGTTGTGCAGCTCACTTTCTATTTCACTACCTCCGGAAACTTTTAATTGAGGGGGCAGGACGTTTGTTCGCTGGTGATCCACTAGCAAGCATCACAAACTCTGCACTGCAGTACCCAATCGCACCACTCCTCCAGGACGCTTGTTGTAGGAGTTTCCATTTGTAGATGGGCATGACTGAGGCAGCAGAAGACGGCTGGGGTTCTGCTATTGGATACTCACCTTGTATTGGGCGCTCTCCGAGTGCTTTTCTAGTTTTGAAAATTTTATGTTTTTGTTACTAATTAAATCTTGTAAAACATTAGCAATTTTGAGAATAAAATTGCACATTTTTAGCATAGTTTAAGTTTGAGGGAATGCAAAATATTTATATCAAATGACCCATTATCGTTTCATTTTCCTCAATAAACTGAAACATTTTGATACAATTGCGGTAAGATTTTTCATCAAATCAAGCAGCCATAATGACTACTTAACACGTGCAGAGCCATGAAGCATCACTTCTACTCACCCTGACAGGTCTTGCCAGCTTGGCAGTGAGTCATGTGGTTTAGGACGTTCTTCATAGTACGACAGTGAGGCAGGTTGCACTGCCGGACTTCACCATTGGCCTGTTCCCGCCGCTGGCACTTGTGTGCATGAAGTAGCAGTACCAGTTGTTGCTGAATTAGTTTGCGTTTCTCAGGGTCTGCTGTGGGTGGTGCTCCAGCTGCAGCAGATGCTACAGAAACCTGGGTACCAGGACCCACAAGACCACCTTGTGCACTGTGCACCATCCCTGAGGCTCCTCCCACAGGTGCACCTGGGGGACCACCAATACCTGCCTGCCCCTGCTGTGAACCCTGCTAAAGAAAGAAGGGACAAAAGAGGTGCAAGGAAAAAAAGAAGAAAACAAAAGACAATATTAAGGGTACCAGAGGAGAACATGTGAATATTGCTTCAATTAGTATGAATAAATTCCCTACCATTGGAGCCATTCCTTGCATGTTTGGGTTCTTCTTGTCCACACTGAACTGGGCCAGGCTATTTGCCATGGAACCTTTGTTCTGAATCTGCGGGCCCAGCCCTGCACCTCCTATGCCTTGATTCCCCTGTCCTGCATATGGACCACCAAAAGGGCCACCTGGGCTGCCCACCATCCCCATCTATTTGGAAGAAAAGAGAGTAATGAGAGATATTGTAATAATTAAGTTGATGAGGACAGGACAAATTCCACAAAGTAAGAAAACAGCAAACTGAATATTTATTTCACATTTCTCTACATTATCTGTGACAGCACTTCGAACTGTGAAAAGATCTCTAACTTTAGCTAACTGCAACATGATTTTGTAGTTTTTCTCTGAGTTCAACATATAGTGCTTAAATGTGTGGATGTTCATGCCAAGATCACCAAAGGCAAAGTTAAGGGGAAGTAGTCATCTCATAATACACAGATCAGCACTACTTTTGTCAGGGTTTACCAAATTCTGCTTCCTACTACTCCGACGCAACTCAGTGCTATACTAAAAGACAGTCATCAACTTTGATTCAAGATATAAACTGGTATGATGAACCTGAGTATTATGATGAAGAATCCAGCAGCAATCTGACATAAACAGATGGATTCCCTAACCATGCTTTAAATTCCCAATAATTTACTCCTAATCCTTTACTCCTAATAATTTACTCCCATGTCTACTTCTTTGATATTTCCGTCGCTGCTTTAGCAAGCTCCACTGGATTTTTCTTTAATGATCCCTATATGTAACACGAACGACCCATCTCTGTTTTCTAATCTCTTCGACTAAATCGTGCATTAGTCTCAAACAAATTAATTCAGCAGCCAACTGCCAATGCAACATTTTACTGTGAATCCCATGGGACAATCACTCGTTTTAACAGTTTGTTCAGAGCAGTAATGTTGCACATTTGTTCTGCTGCACCATTCTGTGTAAAACTTATGAGCATAGAAAGATGGATATTGCCATTTTGCCTTTAAGCTCTCAGCACAGGTAGCAGCAAAATCGAATCGAAATCTTTCTAAAACAGAAAGCTGTCATCACAGAAGAAGGCTGGAACATTCTGATGATGTGTTATGTGTGACCTGCCACTTGGGGATTAAAAAAATCTCTGAAGAAACAGTTGGCAGCTAACTTAACAAGAATTCTGATGTTGTGTAGAGTCAAGAGACAGAAAGGTCTGAGAGCTTCTTAGCCTCCAAGCAGAGGATGAAATCACACTGTATTCTTTTATTGAAAACATGACTAGTATGGTCATATTTCTTTGTAGGAGATACTAACAGTTGCGTCATGCCTCTCATTCTCCAACACCGGCATGCTATTGAAAAATTCCACACTTGGCATTAGAGCCCGACCGATATGGGATTTTTGGGGCTGATGCCGATACCGATATTGGAGGCTAAAAAAAGCCAATATCCAATATATCGGCTGATACCTGATATTGGCCGATAACCAATATATTGGCCGATATACAAAACAAGAACACTGATCTATACAGGATATAATAATCTTCTATCAGATAATTGCAGACAGGTGGACTAACAGTTGCATAAATCTTTGTTTATTTGACAAAGATAATTTACATAACTTTCAAATGCAAACTATGCAAACACAAAAATAATTAGAGCCAAAATATTACTTACCACAAAATTATGTTTTCCCTCACAAATTTTGATGTGTCTGCCTCACGGCACTACAACTTCCCATGTGGACTAAGGACTAAACTGAGCATGTGCAGAGTGAATTAGGTGAGTTCTAAGTTGTTCCTGACTGGAGCAATAGCAAGAGTTACAAATGACCCGTGTTACAACTGTCCCCGGTCTCCCCTACACTATTAACACCCAGGCGTGCCTGCAGAATGAAACTGTGAGGTGGACAGGAAATGCACGGACATGGGTGTGTGTGGGGGGGGTGAATACTTCATAAGAAAGGGGGGGTCTGTGATTTTCAGGGTGGGGGTGTGTTAGCGGTCCATCTTCGTCAGAGTGAAGCGGTCCGTGATTTTCGCCGGTGGTGGTGGTGGTGGGAGGGTCGGAGCGGGGGGGATTAGCAGTAGCTCCGTGATAATGTGATTGTGTGTGGGGGGGTGATAGCGTCATTGTCCGAGCAGGAGTGAAAGTGAAACTAACTCGCTTTACTGTTCGTCTGACTCTCCGTGTCGCGTACACTCACACACAGGAGCAGCGAGCGACAGAATCTCCGCATAGCAAAAAAGTTAACACATCGGTCACATCGGCTACATATTGGCCGATGTTGATTAATTGGTGAAACACTATAATCGGTCTGATTAATCCAATTAATCGGTCGGGCTCTACTTGGCATCATTACACAGGCTTCATTTGGTTCAGTGTAAGCAAGAAAAGCCAGCATAATGAAGATTCTTAACAGCAATACAACAGGATTTCTGTTTATTAAAACCTATGGAGAGCAGCTTTCAACACCTCTAAACTTCAAGCATGAACACACTGCCCATCAGAATCAGCTCAATTTTTTTATAATCCAGAAATCATATCATATATACAATAAAAACAATGTACATCAGTTGCATGCTGCAAAAACAACCAAGTATAACTTGAACAATTTACAAAACATATTTAATGAGAAGTCAAACTACGAAAAAATAGGTTTGCAAACTGTATAAAATAGATTCTCACAGAGCTGCAATTATTAGTCAAGTAATAGTCAACAGCAAAATAAGTGAACGACTAATTTAGTAGTTGACGAGTCGTCATTGATGTCATCGTATGTATCCCACAGCATGCAATCCTGTACTGAACATTTTACCATAGCCACTTGAAGTAGTTCAGAGTGAGACATCTCACTTTTCCCAAATCTTTGATGCACTGACAGCACATGTACACTAATGACCGGGAACAGAAGGGGCAGTAGTAGAAGCTGGCTGAAGTAACCCAATACAAAACAAACGATCCAGAGTTTGGGAACATTTCGCGTGTGACACAACCACGAAAACTGTCACATGCAAGATCTGTAAGTTGAGTCTGTCGTACCATGGGACCACTTCATCTATGCATGAACATTTAAAGAGGAAACACCTTTTGGAAGATTTAGACACACCTCATAAACTAATTAGCTCCCATACTAGCAATGAGCCTAAGTGTGTTCGAAGGATCCTGACAATTTAGAGTAATGCCACTTTATCTGACAACTTCATGATACAATTTATGCAGCTTTAAGAAGAGTATGGGAGCCATGGACGGCTTTTTGCGGAAAAAGCAGATGTGTACTCCACAACACACTACTGCTCTTACCGAGTCAATTATAAACATGAAACATACTGAAGTGACCCTGGAGTAATTATTCTGTTAATGTTACTGTTTGAAAGTTTAACAATTATTGATTGTCTGTAATGCACTGAGGGAATATGGGGATATGATGGATAGGTGAGTGAATGAGAACAGAATGGGGGTGGAGTCAGTGAGCTGGTGTGTGCGAGAGGGTTGAGAACAGGAAAAGATAGAGAGAGAGCAGATGAGTGAGACAGAGCCAGCAGTTAAGTTTCCCATTAATTTTTCTTTCTATTGTTTTGGCATAGTCACAGCCAACAGTAACCAATACTGTTCTTTCAATAAAACAGCCACAGTGGAATAAACACTTGTCTATCCTTTCAATGTCCAGTTGGACACTACAATATTTTACTGCTGCAGTGAATATAAAAAAGAGACATTGTTTTTTTTGTTTGCAGTTCATAATCTGGCTTGTCGTTACAGTAGTCGATGACTGGTCAACTATTGAGATAATTACTAGATGCAGCCCTACTTACAAATAGTAAGCAATGATGTACTTAATGGTGTAATGATTGAAATGATGCCTAATAATACTTAGTTACATTAATAAGAATACCCATTTCAAAACACATTTCTGTGGTCAACATAATATGAATATGTTCCTAAAAATGTATTTTACTACAATTGACTTTCTTATTCTTCAAACAAACAAATAAATACAAGTGCAGCTTGTAATATTACTTATTAAAAGTTCTGGTGGTGAAATAGATTGACATTTTAGAATGACACATCCATACCTTGTTCAGTGCTCCAGGCTGCTGGCCTCTCATCCCAGTTTGACCTCCAGGTCCCTGCTGCTGCAGAGTCTCAGCCAACAGGTTGCTGTTGCCACCCATCCCTTGATTCCCAAAGCCCATCCTGGGGGAGCCATTCATCACTTGGCCTCCCATCATGCCTGGCTGCTGTTGTCCATTATTGGCTTTCTGCTGAGCTCCCATCATGGCCCTGTTCATGCCACCCATCATTCCAGCAGCAGCATTCTGTTGCTGCTGCATCATACTGGCCTGCTGCTGTGGGGAGAGGTGCTGCTGTCCCTGGCCCATCATTTGCTGAGGCCCCTGACCAGGAGACCCTTTCATGTTCGCTAAGTGTTGGCTCATGGTGGTTGGGCCTCCTGGACTCCCCATAGCTCCTTGATGCCCCTGCTGGGTTGAAGAGGGTGCCCCTGAACGCAATAGCTCAGATAGCTGTTTGTGCTTGGCTACTGCATCCTGGCCTCCACCAACACCCCCAGGAAGTCCTCCTGGTCCAAGCCCAAGACCCATTCCTCCTGCCCCGCCACTGCCTCCCCCAGGACCCAGACTTGTCGGGCCTCCTCCCAGAGTGGTATGTAACTGGTTGATGTCCCCACCATTGACAAGACTTGGTTCATTAGAGCTGATGAGTTCGTCAGGGAGATCATGCTCTAAATCAAACAATGATCCAAAGTCTGAAATGCAAAGTTTGGGGACAGGAGTTTGTTACTGAAGACAAACCAGAGAAAAGGTGAGTAGAGAACAAACAGGGTCACAGCCTTGTTAAACTGGTTTAAATCATCATTTTGCAGCATAACTCAGTGAAAATGCAATTGCATGCTTAATATTAAAAATTGATAAAAGCTAAGCTGATTTGAGGTGTTTGACCAATTTTCCCCTGTGACCAATAAATAACATTCCACCAAACACGGATCAAGAAGATCTTTGCAGTGCATGCACAAAAATCTGAACACAATGCAAAAAAAACAAACAAAAAAAACAAACTACTGCTAGCTGTGTCACAAAATCCCTCACTAATATAGTGATTAGGTGTGTTGCAAAGACAGGTTTACAATAAACCATGCCAAGATGGACATCAAAACCAAAAAGCACACCCACAAAGACTTGAGCATGCAGAATTCTTTGGCAGCATGTTCAATCCTTAAAAAAAAAAAAAAAAAAAAAAAAAAAAGTGATCACTGATTTCTTTTTCACAAAGTAGCATGATACCATGTACAGTATAACTCACCATAAACAGAAAGCACACATCAGTCATTTACTTGATGGATATTCATAAACATAGAGTTGCATTCCCTGCTTTACTTTAAGTCATACAGAGCAACAATCAATAATTTATCAAATCTATGTGCAACTGCAAAACAGGTGCCCAGAATGCTAAGAACTTGTACTTAATCTGCCGACAATGAGAACTTGTTTTATTTTTAAACATATTTATAGAAATTACCAAACTTAATGACATTGTCACAGACAATTTTATGAGACATAATTTTGAGCGCAGTCATTTCACTCAAGTAAGCTCTACGTACAGATCTGATACTGATCACTGTAGAATCTACTAATGTACAATACAGAACAGATATGTGCAATGGCTTATTTTGCCATAAGCGACGTTAATAGGATGTGAACACTGACAGCACATACAGAGCTGATAGCCCACGATATTCGTACATGGAAATTAAAATGTATGTTAAAATTTAAGTGCTTATTTATGCTTGGAAGGGTATCTGCCTGTTAATTCGACCTGCTCGCAGTGATTGGACATGGCGCTATCCACGCTTCACAGTTTTGTTCTCAGGCCACTATTCCAGCTGCTGCCACACGCCATCCACCAAAAAAGGGGAAAAAAACAATGGCAATTTAAGCTAAACAATCTGGGGTAACCGTGGGCCTAAATTTAGCTTTCCCGCAAGGCTAGCACCATCCTACCTCTACTTTCGCTAACACTACTAACGACACCTAACGTTAGTTGGGAAACGAGTTATGATGAGGCAAAACAACAAATTGTTTAAGACATTAACGACCTAAAAACTCAAATAACAGCACGGGAGTAGCCGTAAATGACTGTCATTTTGGCACAACTGTAAAATACGCCAAACTTTATCTTAAGTTGGCATGGCATTGAGTTTATCATCAGCCCGGCTAAAGTAGCCATTAGACACGGGACCGTCAGTAGAAGACCTGCATACGGCTTGCTAGCTGAGCGTTAGCCGTATAGCAACCCCGGCTAAAATGGCTGTTAGCATAGTAGCTAGCTGTAGGAGCTCTTCATCACGTCCGACACACACACTCCCAAGTAGCACGCTAACATTAGCCAGCTACGACAAAAACAGAAGAGTAATCCCGCGTATCTCCCCTTCTTAAACATACACAGACCGCCTAGAAATTACAAACTCAACACATAAGTCCGTAACAAGTGATATCATTAAACAATACTTGCCATTTCCATCGCTGGCGGAGGCGGAAAGTGCCGGAGAGGAGAGTTTAGGCCTCTTGGCTGAAGGCGGGCCAGAGTCCAGAACGTTCTCGGCCATATTTTTTCGAAATAAAAATATATAAAGTATCCACAATTGCAGACGTTTTCACGTCTTTACAAGCTCATTCCTTTTCGTTTCCAATATTGCGACTTTTCCCCCTCCTTTAGGGGGACTAAGAGGGGGAAAGTCCCGTGTACAAATTACTCCTCTTTCCCTGGGTTCGCCTCTCGATTTCAGCCTCAGCGTATATCAACCCCCCTCCTCCCCTCCCTCGTCGGATTTTTTGTTCTTTATAAATTTCTGCCAGCGGAGGAGGAGGGGGTCGGTGAAAGTAAAGAGGGAGACACACAGCGCCTTCCCTCTAAACTTACACAGCCTCTTCGAATGTAAATAAAGTGTCTCTCGATCTCTCTCTCATGGTTGCATCTGTCATTTCTGCTTCCTTTCCAGCGAAGTCTGGATGAAGATAATGTCGGCAGGAAAGGCTTGTTTGGTGCGAAGTGATGGTGGTGGTGCAGCTGGTGGCAGCGGGTGAGGATGAAGGGATGCAAATTTAAAAAAAAAAAAATGAAGCCGACAAATTTGCAGTTGCAACAACGGAAAAATATGTTCTAATAGTCACTAAGCTATACGTTGCTAATAATGCCAATAAAGGGGGGAAAGTCGTAGTAGTAGTGTCGGTCAGTCTCACTGCCAAGTAATTTCACAATGTCAGGAAAGACTTCTGGAAACTTAGTACTTAGGCAACATTTTTGCAAATATAAGATTCTTTGAACTTATCTTCTGCCTGCTTTACAGCATTACACCTGTATGGACGAACAATGTGTTATGGGGTAATAAGCCAATTACAATACTTTTACAGAGTTCATCCTTGAGACCATGGCAAAGTATGGAGTCCCTGAAGTGACAACTGTCAGTATTGATCAGTAGTTCATTAGATGTGTCCATTTGCGTGTTCATCCACCCTCATTTATTTTAAAAATGTCTCAGGAACACCTTGTAGAAATTTCTTCAAATTTGGCATTGACATTCACTTGAAGTAAAGGATGAAATTATTAGTTTTCAAAGGTCAAATCACCATGACCTCACAAAACAGATTATTGGCCATAACTCAATGTTTGAGATCATGGTGGTGGTAATGCAGGGAATACAATGAATAATATGGTCTATATGAATTGAGCTTTGAATCATTAAAATTGCTGATTATAATTTGCATGAATATGAACAAAATATTGATCCTGAGAATAACTTCTTTAACTAGAAAAGCACTCGGAGAGCGCAGATCTCTGCCAAAGCAGATCAGTCCCCCCCCCAACACCACCAAAATGTAGTCATTTGTTCCATGTGCCAGCGTCAACATTTCCTGAAAATTTCATCCAAATCCGTCCGTAACTTTTTGAGTTATCTTGCTAACAGACAAACAAACAGACAGATAGACAGACAAACCCTGATGAAAACATAACGTCCGCTGTTCCTTGGCGGAGGTGATAATCTAAATAGTAACTGCTGCTATTGAATGGTAGATAAATTTAACACCAGTATAAAACCAAGGAATGTCAGTTATACATTTTAACAGCAGAAGTTTATATTGACGGTATGCACGTGACGTCACCGCTAGCCGAAGTCACCGCGGTTCCGCCCACTGAGTGGCAGAAAGAGAGTGATGAGAGGTAGTGTTGGCTTCAATACTGTCTAAACTTAAGAATATTATTTAATAAAAAAATGGGGAAGAGCTGTTGTGCAATTGATTGTATGAACAGGTTTGAAAAACAGTCGGAGCTATCATTTTACAGGCACCAAAAGCCAAAGAAAAGAGAGATCCACAAATCCAGGGAACCAAACCTAGATTTGTGGATCGCGTTTCGTGTCAGGTAACATTAATTTATGCTGTATTTTTGGGTAAAATCATACCTTAAATTATGTATTCTTTTGGCTAACATTACTTCTTAATAAAGCTCTTGGTTTCATGATCAGATCTTTCATGGTTTTTGTCTTCATTTTGTGATTATGAACCTTGTGCTCCTACATGATTTGTGAACTAACTTAGACTAAGGCTAACCTACTTTTTCAAATACGGGGGTACTGGAGAATAAAGCTACGACTGCATATTAGGGCCACATGAAAAAATAAAAACACTTGTCATTACGAGTATAAAGTCATAAAATAGCAATATAAAGCCTGTAATTTTATGATAATAAAGTCGAATACAAAAAGAATCACTGTTATGAGAATAAAGTTGTAGTTCTAAAAAAACCTCATAATTTAACAAAAATGTCATTAATTTATGAGATTAAAGTCGTCATATTTCGACAATAAAGCCATAATATTACAAGAATAATGTCATAATTTAGAAACAGGTGGGAAAAATATCATAATTTACAAGAATAAAGTCGTACCCTGCTCGTACAAAGCAGTAGTATCTGTATTGTATAAAGTACTTGACATTAACTAGATGTAAATCTCCTCAGTCCCAGTAGATCATGCATATATTCACTGGGGTCAGTACACCATCTACTGTAAATGGACTTTGGATCAGCTGGTGCTCTGCCTAGTTTTGGAGCCTGGTTGTCAGTTATGATGAAACCATGTATATTTGTTTCTGTCATGTCTGCTCCCAGACAGTGTCCGGATTTGTCTGTCTTTTCTGTTTTGTCTGTCATTTCCTGTTTTATTTTGTTAAGTTTCCCTCATGTGTCATGTCTGGTGTCTTTACTTCCCCTCCTTGATTGTTTCACCTGCTCCTGATTACCTGACTCCTCCCTGATTATCTCCACCTGTGTCCAATTGTCTTCCCGCCCTCTTGTGTATTTAAACCCTGTGTTTTCCCCTGTTCCTTTGCCAGTTTGTGTTCTACCTTTGTGTGCTCACTCACCAGCGTTTTTGGATACCTGTCAGTCTGTCTGCCCGTTTTGACCTGTTTTGCCTTCCGACCACCGATTCTGCCTGTTCCTCGTCTGCCTGCTCGTTTGGTTCTGACCTGGTTCATACATCGACTTCTGAGTCTGCCTATTCCCTGATTACCTCAGCCTCCAACGTGTTACCTTGTGTTTCGACCCTCGCCTGGACTTTGACCGTGAGTAGCCTATCCCTCATGTCCCGTTGCCTCCTGAATTGCCCTCCTGTGTATGACCTGGTTTGTTTTTTGACTATCCTCTGTTTTACCCTAGTCGGGGTGCTGTCGGGATTCCTCCAGCTCGGCCGTGCTGTCCACCCGCATTCCCTGCTCACAGCCCGGACGAAGAGTCCAGAAGCACACGCCTTCACAGACGTGTTAACAATTCTGCGCTGTGTTTTTCCTACTGTGATTGTGTTTAATAAACCCTCTCAATTGGTCATCTGCGTTCTGGTCTTGCATTTGGGTTCAGCCTTTGTACTAGCCCCATTACAGTTTCAGGTAAAAATAGCGATGATCCCCTACACCCTGGATGTCAGGATATGTGATTTCTGTCCACATGTCAATGTTCATGGACCACTTGTTCTTTGGTACCTCGTATGGATCCATGTCAAGTCCAATTGTCCTTAATTTAATTTCACATTTCATATTTTCCCTGTCTTGCTGTGTTTAGTGCGTAATGTTGAGCAGGTTGATTTTTGCCTCTCAGTCTGACTTAGAGGGGCGTGGCCCAGGGGCGAAGTGACGTATGTGCATACTGTTACGATTTGCGCTGGTGTTAACCACCAGCTCCTCCCTTTTCTCATTACTCCGGATCAGAACCACCTGCTGAGCGTCGCATGGCTGCAGCACATCATTATGTAGCCTATTTAAGGCTTGGTGTTGCAGCCGTGCAATGCTGGTCCACTGCATCTCCTCCACCCATGCCGTAACCTGGACATTATGCCGACTCAGGACTCTGACCCAGGTTTTTGTTTATTCTATGTTTTTGTTGTAATTTATGATATATGAGATAAATTCATTATCTCCCTTCAGCACCGTGCTTTTGAGTCCTCTCCTTTCCACCCTCGTAACAGAATGGACCAGCCATACCTGGACTCAGTCGGTGCTGAAGGGACCCGTTTTAGTTTCTCCGTTTTTGAGTTTTTTTATTCCTTGCCTCGTTCGCCTTTTTCTGTTTCTCTCTCTGTGCCATCGCTCAGCGTTTCCTGGTCCCTTACGCGGGTTTATCCGAGGCTTACCTTTGTCCCCGTCCGCTCTTGTCCTCGGCACCAGCGGCTCGGTGTCCTCCGTGCTGGTTGGTTTGGGAGGTCCTGGAGCCGTTGGGTGCACACCCCGGTTGTTTCTCCCGGTGCGTCTCTGTCTCCCGTTTGTTTCCTGCCTTGTGTTTCCAGCGTTCCTATGCTATGTGGGGACCCGGGCAATGTGGGGTCCGGGCTCTCCTCCCGAGTCTTCTCCCGTGAGTGTCCTTTGGTTCAGTGAGTTCATTGGTTCTGGTCTGCCTGTTCATGTGTTAGTTACCCCCTTGTTTTAAGACTGTTTGATCTGTCTGTTATATCGTCCCTCCCTGTGTTGCTCAGTCCATGTGTTATTCCCGTGTGTGTATTTCTCATGTGTATTTCTCGTGTGTAGGTCTCGTGTGAGTATTTCTTGTGTGAGTATTTCTCGTGTGTGTATTTCTCATGTGCATTTTTTGCAGTCTAGGTGTGTTTTAGGTTCCTTGCATTTCTTCAGCCTCCATGTTCTGTACCTTCAGTTATTTTTGTCCTGTTATTTCTTTGTTCATATGTTCACTTAGTCCCTATCTTCCTTTTTTTCTGCCCTGCTCCCTTCGGTCCTTTATCTTGTAGTTATGTCATTTGTTTCCTGTTCATGAGGTTTCTACTTTCATGTCAAGTTATTTCTTGTCCTATGGTGTTCTTCATGTTTTTGTTTTTTGTCTTCCTGCGTTCCTTATGTTCTCTGTTGTGGAGCCTTTGTCCCCTATCGTTCCAGTCTGTCTGTCATTTCTCTTGGTCCTTCATTTCTCTTTTGCCCATGCCTTTAGCTCATGTCATTTTAGTTTTGTCTTTAGCTCATGTTTTTAGTTTTTGTCTTGACCTCATCTCTTTAGATTTTGTCCTTAGCTCAGGTCTTAAGTCTTTGTCTGCAGTTCATGTCTGCTGTTCATGTCTGCAGCTCATGCCTGTAGTTCATGCCTACGGCTCATGTTTACAGCTCATGTTTACAGCTCATGTCTACCGCTCTTCTCTACCACTCTTTTCTTCAGCTCTTTTTTTTTTCAGATCAACTCTCAGTTTTTGCCTTCAAGTACTTCAGGCCAGTTTCGTCCTTCTCCTCAGTTCAGTACTTCAGTTAAGTCCTTCACCTGTCTTCCCGTGTCCCTCCGTCTTCCATGTTCCTAAGTTTTCCCGTGTTCCTTTGTCTTCCCATGTCCCTCTTTTTTTTCCAAGTCCTTCTGTCTCCCCATGTTCCTCTGTCTGGCCTCAGTCCCAGATTCTCCAAAGTCCAGTTCCGCCCGGCAGTTCCCTGGAGTCCGGTTCCGTGCGGCAGTTCCCCGAAGTCCGGTTCCGTCCGGCAGTTCCCCGGAGTCCGGTTCCGTCCGGCAGTTCCCCAAAGTCCGGTTCCATCCGGCAGCTTCCCCAAAGTCCGGTTCAATCTGGCAGTTTCCACAAAGTCCAGTTCCGTCTGGCAGTTTCCCCGGTTACGGTCATGTCTCTTGCGTTCCCCAGTTACGGTCATGTCTCTCGCATTCCCCATTCTCGGTCATGTCTCTCGCATTCCCCGTTCTCGGTCATGTCTCTCGCGTTCCCCGTTCTCGGTCATGTCTCTCGCATTCCCCATTCTCGTTCATGTCTCTCGCGTTCCAAGTTCATGGTCATGTCTCCCGCGTTCCCCGTTCACGGTCATGTCTTCCCCGTTCCTCGTTCACGGTCTTGCCTCATTCGTTCCCCCATCTAGGTCTCGTCTTTTGTGTTTCCCCGTCTCGGTTTCCTCCCGTAGTTTTTTCTTGTTAGCCCATAGTTTTGCTTTGTCTCAGTAAGAGTCCGAAGTCCTGTCTGCCTCATCTCAGTCAGTCAGAGTCATGGGTCCAGCCATAATCCAGTTTCAGTCAACGTCCGCAGTTCAGCCATAATCCTGACTGCCATAGCCATAGTGTTCCATGAACCAGGGAATTTTTCCACGTCCTGGTCTAAAGTTTGTTTTTTATTTAATGCCCTGATCCGGAGGTTTCTTCATGTCCAGAGGTTTCTTCATGTCCGGAGGTGTTTTCATGTCCTGCTCCGGAGGTTTTTCCATGTCCCGGTCCTGAGGTTTTTTTCCATGTCCCGGTCCAAAGGTTTTTTCCTTGTCCCAGCCCGGAGGTTTTTTCCATGTCCCGGTCTGGAGGTTTTTTTCCACATCCTGGTCCGGAGGTTTCTCCACGTCCTGGTCCGGAGACTCTTCAGTCCATTGGCCCTGGGGTCGTCCATGCCCCGTTACCAAGAGGCCGTCCACGCCACCAGGTTGCCCCGTTGCCAGGTTGCCCCATTGTCAGGATGCCCCGCTCCCAGGACGCCCCGTTTCTCGTGGGTGCACTGGTCCTCATGGGGACTCTGGTCCTCGTGGGGGCACTGGTCCTTGCGGGGGGGCTTTTTCTTCTTTAAGGATGTCGGGAGCCGTCCCTTGAGGAAGGGGTCCTGTTACGATTCGCGTCGGCGTTGACCGTCGGCTCCTTCCTCTCCTCATTACTCCGGATCAGACCCACCTGCTGAGCGTCGCACTGCTGCAGCACATCATTATGTAGCCTATTTAAGGCTTGGTGTTGCAGCCGTGCGATGCTGGTCCATTGCATCTCCTCCACCCATGCCAAAACCCGGACATTATGCCGACTCAAGGCACTGACCCAGTTTTTTTTTATTCTATGTTTTTGTTGTAATTTATGTTAATAAATTCATTTATCTCGCTTTAGCACCGTGCTTTTGAGTCCTCTCTTTTCCACCCTCGTGACACATACCCTCTATACAAACTTTTTAAACCTCAAAGAATAAGTGAAATTAAAGCCACAAGTGGCATCTAAAGGCCATCGCTACGGGCACGTCCAGTAGAAGTATGTCCATCGTTCAGCAGGTGGAACTGTAGCACCAAATTTCAATGTCTTCTAATGAATGGGTGTAGGCCTGGGAGATAGACAACTGATTTGAATTTGAGGCAGATCATTATTTTTATGTCCAAAACTAAAGAAATTTTTGTATAAGTAAATCTGTAGGGGGCGCTATGCAGCTAAAATAAAATTTCTTCCATTGAATGGGTGTAGGCCTGCGAGATGTACCACTGAGTCAAATTTGAGCCAAATCGGTGTTCGTATGTCCGAATTAATGTTATTTTCGTGAAGGTTCATTTGTAGGGGGCGCTTTTGAGCAAAATGTAATTTTCTTTTGATAAATGGGTTTAGGCCTGGGAGATTGACAACTGATTCAAATTTGAGT
The DNA here is from genome assembly GCF_902148855.1 of Sphaeramia orbicularis. Lineage (NCBI taxonomy): Eukaryota > Metazoa > Chordata > Actinopteri > Kurtiformes > Apogonidae > Sphaeramia > Sphaeramia orbicularis. Next base: position 40,133,293 of record NC_043975.1, on the reverse strand, counting down.
CAAATTGGTGATCGTATGTCAAAACTGAAGCAATTATCATAAAGGTAAAGTTGTAGGGGGCGCTATAGCACCAAATATAAAATTTTTCTGATAAATGGGTGTAGGTCTGGGCGATAGACATCTGAGTCAAATTTGAGCCAAATCGGTGTTCGTATGTCCGAACTGAAGCAATTTTAATAAAAAAAAAATTTTTAATTTGTAGGGGGCACTGTAGTGCAAAGTTTCAGTTTCTTTTGACAAATAGGTGTAGGCCTGGGAGACAGATATCTGAATCAAATTTGAGCCAAATCAGTGATCGTATGTCTGAACTAATGTCATTTTTGTAAATGTACATTTGTAGGGGGCGCTATTGTGGAAATTTCAATTTCTTTTAGTAAATGGCTGTAGGCCTTGGAGATAGACGTGTGATTGAAATTTGAGCCAAATCGGTATTTGTATGTCTGAGCTGAAGCAATTTTTGTGATGGTAAATTTTCGAAAAAACTTTGCAAAGTTTACAACCTCATCGCACAAAAACGGTGACACCGATTCAAAAAATTCAGCTAACTTTTCGTGCCCCACTTCTCTATATACTGTACACCGATTTTGAGCTCATTCGGCCAAACAGCCAAGGAGGAGATAGTTAAAATATGACGTCAGCGAAAACGCTGGCTCAGATTTTTTGAAATTTCAATCCAATATGGCTGACTAAGGGTTGGGTTTGGGGCGTGGCCATAATAATATTTTTTGTTTGTTTCCTCATGATGAATCTCTGAGCCGATTTTCGTGGCTCTACGACAAACTTTATATTGGACGCACTCCCTTTGGCGTTATGCATTTCCACTTTTCAAGGGGGCGCTGCTGCAACATTTCTTTACCGACATCTACGAAACCTATATGTAAATTCAATTTCTTGCACTTCTGAAGTTTGGGCAAAATTTGGTGAGTTTTTGTAAATGTTCAAGGGGTCAAATTTGAGCTCAAAGCGCAGGAGAAGAAAATTTTTAAAAAATTAGAGCGGCAAGCGGCATCTAAAGGTCCTCGCCAAGGGCATGCCCAGTGGAAGTATCCTCATCATTCAGCAGGTGGTGCTCTAGCCCCAAATTTTGTGTCTTCTGATGAATGGGTGTAGGCCTGGGACATTGACAATTGACTAAAATTTGAGAAAAATCAGTGTTCGTATGTCCGAACTGAAAAAAATGTTGTATAAATAAATCTGTAGGGGGCGCTATGAGCCCAAATTCAATTTGTTCCATTGAATGGGTGTAGGCCTGCGAGATGTACCACTGAGTCAAATTTAAGCCAAATCGGTGTGTGTATGTCTGAATTGATGCAATTTTCGTGAAGGTAAATTTGTAGGGGCGCTGTAGTGCGAAATTTCAATTTATTTTCAAAAATAGGTGTAGGCCTGGGAGACAGATGTCTGAGTCAAATTTCAGCCAAATCGGTGTTCGTATGTCTGAATTGATGCAATTTTTGTCAAGGTAAATTTGTAGGGGGCACTACAGAGCGAAATGGAAATTTCTTTTGATGAATGGGTGTAGGCCTGGGAGATTGATAACTGATTCAAATTTGAGCCAAATTGGTGTTCGTACGTCTGAAGTAAAGTTATTTTTGGGAAGGTAAAATTGTAGGTGGAACTATAGCGCCAAATTTAAATTTTTTCTGATATATGGGTGTAGGCCTGAGAGATAGACGTCTGAGTCAAATTTAAGCCAAATTGGTGTTCGTATGTCCAAACTGAAGCAATTTTAATAAAAAACTTAAAAAAAAACTTGTAGGGGGCGCTGTAGCATGAAATTTAACTTTCTTTTGACAAATAAGTGTAGGCCTGGGAGACAGATGTCTGAGTCAAATTTGAGCCAAATCGGTGTTCGTATCTCCGAACTAATGTCATTTTTGTAAATGTACATGTGTAGGGGGCGCTATAGTGCAAAATTTCAATTTCTTTCAATAAATGGGTGTAGGCCTGGGAGATGGACGTCTGAGTCAAATTTGAGCAAAGTTGGTGTTCCTATGTCTGAGCTGAAGTAATTTTTGTAATGGTAAAATCGCAAAGAAACTTTGCAAAGTTTGCGACGTTGTAAAAGAACAACGGTGACACCAATCCCAAAAATTCAGCAAACTTTTGATGCCCCACTTCTCTAGATACTGTACACTGATTTTGAGCTCATTTGGCCAAACGGCCAAGGAGGAGACAGTTAAAATACGACATCAGCGAAAACGCTGACTCAGCATTTTGGAAATTTCAATCCAATATGGCCGACTTCCGGTTGGTTTAGAGGCGTGGCCACAATAATAGTTTTTGTTTTTCTCCTCATGATGAATCTGTGTACCGATTTTCGTGGCTCTAAGACAAACTTTATGTTGTATGTGCTCCCATTGACGTAATGCATTTCTACTTTTCAAGGGGGCACTGTCGCAACATTTCTTTACCGACATCTACGAAACCTATATGTAAATTCAATTTTGCACAATTCTGAATTTTGGACAAATTATTGCGCAAGCGGTATCTAAAGGCCCTCACCACGGGCACGTCCAGTAGAAGTATGTCCATCATTCAGCAGGTGGCGCCCTAGCCCCAAATTTCTTGTCTTCTGATGAATGGTTGTAGGCCTGCGAGATTGACAATTGAGTCAAATTTGAGACAAATCGGTGTTTGTGTGTCCGAACTGATCAAATTTTTGTATAAATAAATCTGTAGGGGGCGCTACGGAGCCCAAATTCAATTTGTTCCATTGAATGGGTGTAGGCCTGCGAGATGTACCACTGAGTCAAATTTGAGCCAAATCGGTGTTCGTATGTCCGAAGTGATGCAATTTTCATGAAGGTAAATTTGTAGGGGGCGCTATTTTGTAAAATGGCATTTTCTTTTGATAAATGGGTGTAGGACTGGGAGATTGACAATTGCTTCAAATTTGAGCCGAATTGGTGTTCATATGTCTGAAGTAGAGTAATTTTCGTAAAGGTACAACTGTAGGGGGTGCTATAGCACAAAATTTCAATTTTTTCTGATAAATGGGTGAAGGCCTGAAAGATAGACGTCTCAGTCAAATTTGAGCCAAATTGGTGTCCGTATGTCCTAACTGAAGCAATTTTAATGTAAAAATTTAAAAAAAAAACTTGTAGGGGGCGCTGTAGTGCAAAATTTCAGTTTCTTTTGACAAATAGGTGTAGGCCTGGGAGAAAGATGTCTGAGTCAAATTTGAGCAAAATCGATGTTAGTATGTCCAAACTGGTGTAATTTTTGTAAATATACATTTAAAGGGGGTGCAAAAGTTCGAAATTTCAATTTCTTTTAATAAATGGGTGTAGGCCTGGGAGATAGACGTCAAATTTCAGCCAAATCGGTGTTTGTATGTCTAAGCTGAAGTTATTTTTGTGGCGGTAAATTTTCGAAAAAACTTCGCAAAGTTTGCAACCTCGTCGCACAAAAACAGTGACACCGATTCAAAAAATTCGGCTAACTTTTGATGCCCCACTTCTAGATATTGTACACCGATTTTGAGCTCATTTGGCCAAACGGCTTAGTAGGAGATAGTTAAAATACGACATCAGCGAAAACGATGACTCAGCATTTTGGAAATTTCAATCCAATATGGCCGACTTTGGGTTATTTTAGGGGCATGGCCACAAGAATATTTTTTTTTTCTCCTCATGATGAATCCGTGTATCGCTTTTCGTGGCTCTACGACAAACTTTATGTTGGACGTGCTCCCATTGATGCAATGCATTTCCATGTATCAAGGGGGTGCTGCAGCAACATTTCTTTACCGACATCTACAAAACCTATATGTAAATTCAATTTTTCACATTTCTGAATTTTGCGCAAAATTTGGTGAGTTTTCGTGAATGTTAAGGGGGTCAAAATTGAGCTCAAAGCGCAGGAGAAAGAAAAATAAGGCCAAAAAAAATTAAAGCCGCAAGCGGCATCTAAAAGCCCTCGCCACGGGCACGTCCAGTAGAAGTATGGCCATTGTTCAGCAAGTGGCGCTCTAGCCCCAAATTTCAATGTCATTTGATGAATGGGTGTAGGCGTGGGAGATTGACAAGTGATTCAAATTTGAGGCAGATCTTTTTTTGTATGTCCAAAGTAAAGAAATTTTTGTATAAGTAAATCTGTAGGGGGCGCTATGGAGCCCAAATTCAATTTGTTCCATTGAATGGGTGTAGGCCTGCAAGATATACCACTGAGTCAAATTTGAGCCAAATCAGTGTTCGTATGTCCGAGCTGATAAAATTTTCGTGAAGGTAAATTTGTAGGGGGCGCTATTTAGCAAAATGGCATTTTCTTTTGATAAATGGGTGTAGGCCTGGGAGATTGACAAGTGATTCAAATTTGAGCCAAATTGGTGTTTGTATGGCTGAAGTGAAGTAATTTTTGTAAAGGCAAAATTGTAGGGGGCGCTATCGCGCCGAAATTTCAATTTTTTCTGACAAATGGGTGTAGGCCTGAGAGATAGATGTCTGAGTCAAATTTGAGCCAAATCGGTGTTCGTATGTCTGAACTGAAGCAATTTTTAAAAAAAAATGTATAAAAAAACTTGTAGGGGGAACTGTAGTGTGAAATTTCAGTTTCTTTTGACAAATAGGTGTAGGCCTGGGAGACAGGTGTCTGAGTCAAATTTGAGGAAAATCGGTGTTCGTATGTCCGAACTGATGTCATTTTTGTAAATGTATATTTGTAGGGGGCGCTATTGTGCGAAATTTCAATTTCTTTTAATAAATGGGTGTAGGCCTGGGAGATGCACGTCTGAGTCAAATTTGAGCCAAATCGGTGTTTGTATGTCTGAGCTGAAGCAATTTTTGTAATAGTAAATTCCCGAAGAAACTTTGCAAAGTTTGTGACGTCATCACACAAAAAAGGTGACACCGATCCCAAGAATTTGGTTAACTTTTGATGCCCCATGTCTCTAGATACTGTACACCAATTTTGAGCTCATTCGGCCAAACGGCCAAGGAGGAGATACTTAAAATACAACGTCAGTAGTAAATGGGTGTAGGCCGGGGAGATGGACGTCTGAGTCAAATTTCAGCCAAATCAGTGTTTGTATGTCTACGCTGAAGCAATTTTTGTGATGGCAAATTTTCGAAAAAACTTCGCAAAGTTTGCATTGTCATCGCACAAAAACAGTAACACTGATTCAAAGAATTCGGCTAACTTTTGATGCCCTACTTCTCTAGATACGGTACACCGATTTTGAGCTCATTTGGCAAAACGGCTTAGTAGGAGATAGTTAAAATACAACATCAGCGAAAACGCTGACTCAGCATTTTGGAAATTTCAATCCAATATGGCCGACTAAGGGTTGGTTTTGGGGCGTGGCCATAACAATATTTTTTGTTTGTCTCCTCATGATTAATCTGTGTACTGATTTTAGTGGCTCTACGACAAACTTTGTGTTGGACGTGCTCCCATTGGCGTATTGCATTTCCACTTTTCAAGGGGGCGCTGCCGCAACATTTCTTTACCGACATCTACAAAACCTATATGTAAATTCAATTTTGCACATTTCTGAATTTTGGGCAAAATTTGGTGAGTTTTCGTAAATGTTAAGGGGGTCAAAATTGAGCTCAAACCGCAGGAGAAAGAAAAAAAATAAATAATAATAATAATAATTAAAGCCGCAAGCGGCATCTAAAGGCCCACGCAAAGGGCACGTCCACTGGAAGTATACACATCGTTCAGCAGGTGGCGCTCTAGCACCAAAATTTCAGTTTCTTCTGATGAATGGGTGTAGGCCTGGGAGATTGACAACAGATTCAAATTTGAGGGAAATCATTGCTCGTATGTCCGAACTAAGGAAATTTTTGTATAAGTAAATCTGTAGGGGGCGCTATGCAGCTAAAATAAAATTTCTTCAATTGAATGGGTGTAGGCCTGCAAGATGTACCACTGAGTCAAATTTGAGCGAAATCGGTGTTCATATGTCCGAGGTGATGCAATTTTCGTGAAGGTGAATTTTTAGGGGGCGCTAGTGAGCAAAATGGCAATTTCTTTTGATAAATGGGTGTAGGCCTGGGAGATTGACAACTGATTCAAATTTGAGCCAAATTGGTGTTCGTATGTCTGAAGTGAAGTAATTTTCGTAAAGGTAAAATTGTAGGGGGCGCTATGGCTCCAAATTTCAAATTTTTTTGATAAATGGGTGTAGGCCTGAGTGATAGACGTCTGAGTCAAATTTGAGCCAAATTGGTGTTCATATGTCCGAACTGAAGCACTTTTAATAAAAAAATTTAAACAAAAACTTGTAGGGGGCGCTGTAATGTGAAATTTCAGTTTCTTTTGACAAGAAGGTGTAGGCCAGGGAGACAGATGTCTGAGTCAAATTTGAGCCAAATCGGTGTTCGTATGTCCGAACTAATGTCATTTTTTTATATATACATTTGTAGGGGGCGCTATAGTGCAAAATTTCAATTTCTTTTAATAAATGGGTGTAGGTCTGGGAGATAGATGTCTGAGTCAAATTTCAGCCAAATCGGTGTTCGTATGTCTGAGCTGAAGCAATTTTTGTGATGGTAAATTTTCGAAAAAACTTTGCAAAGTTTGCAATGTCGTCACACAAAAACGGTGATGCCAATTCAAAAAATTCGGCTAACTTTTGATGCCCCAATTCTCTAGATACTGTACACCGATTTTGAGCTCATTTGGCCAAACGGCTTAGTAGGAGATAGTTAAAATACAACTTCAGCGAAAATGCTGACTCAGCATTTTGGAAATTTCAATCCAATATGGCCGACAAAGGGTTGGTTTAGGGGCGTGGCCATAATAATATTTTTTGTTTGTCTCCTCATGATGAATCTGTCCACCGATTTTCGTGGCTCTATGACAAACTTTATGTTGGACGCGCTCCCATTGGCGCAATGCATTTCCACTTTTCAAGGGGGCGCTGCCGCAACATTTCTTTACCGACATCTACGAAACCTATACGTAAATTCAATTTCTCGCACTTCTGAATTTTAGGAAAAATCTGGTGAGTTTTCGTAAATGTTCAGAGGGTCAAAATTGAGCTCAAAGCGCAGGAGAAAGAAAAATTAAAGCCGCAAATGGCATCTAAAGGCCCTCGCCAAGGGCACGTCCAGTGGAAGTATGCTCATCGTTCAGCAGGTGGCACTGTAGCCCCAAATTTTGTGTTTTCTAATGAATGGGTTTAGGCCTGGGACATTGACAATTGATTTGAGACAAATCAGTTTTCGTATGTCCGAGCTGAACAAAATTGTGTATATATAAATCTGTAGGGGGCGCTATGAGCGAAAATTCAATTTGTTACATTGAATGGGTGTAGGCCTGTGAGATGTACCACTGAGTCAAATTTGAGCCAAATCGGTGTTCGTATGTCTGAATTAATGCAATTTTCTTGAAGGTAAATTTGTAGGGGGCGCTACTGAGCAAAGTGGCAATTTCTTTTGATAAATGGGTGTAGGTCTCGGAGATTGACAACTGATTCAAATTTGAGCCAAATTTTTGTTCGCATGTCTAACGTGTAGTAATTTTCGTAAAGGTAACATTGTAGGGGGCGCTATGGCGCCGAATTTAAAATTTTTCTGATAAATGGGTGTAGGCCTGGGATATAGACATCTGAGTCAAATTTGAGCCAAATTGGTGTTCGTATGTCCGAACTGAAGCAATTTTAATAAAAAATATTTAAATTTTTTTTAGGGGGCGCTGTAGTGCAAAATTTCAGTTTCTTTTGATAAATAGTTGTAGGCCTTGGAGACAAATGTCTGAGTCAAATTTGAGCCAAATCGGTGTTTGTATGTCCGAACTGATGTCATTTTTGTAAATGTAAATTTGTAGGGGGCGCTATATTGTGAAATTTAAATTTCTTTTAATAAATGGGTGAAGGCCTGGGAGATAGACGTCTGAGTCAAATTTCAGCCAAATCGGTGTTCGTATGTCTTAACTGATGCAATTTTCGTGAAGGTAAATTTGTAGGGGGCGCTACAGAGCGAAGTGGCAATTTCTTTTGATAAATGGGTGTAGTCCTGGGAGATTGAACACTGATTCAAATTTGAGCCAAATTGGTGTTCGTACTTCCGAACTGAAGCTATTTTAATAAAAAATATTGAACATTTTTGTAGGGGGCGCTGTAGTGCAAAATTTCAGTTTCTTTTGATAAATAGGTGTAGGCCTTTGAGACAGATGTCTGAGTCAAATTTGAGCCAAATCGGTGTTCGTATGTCTGAGCTGAAGCAATTTTTGTGAAGGTAAATTTTCGAAAAAACTTCGCAAAGTTTGCAACCTCGTCACACAAAAACGGTGATGCCGATTCAAAACATTTGGCTAACTTTTGATGCCCCACTTCTCTAGATACTGTACACCGATTTTGAGCTCATTCGGCCAAACGGCTTAGTAGGAGATAGTTAAAATACAACTTCAGCGAAAACGCTGACTCAGCATTTTGGAAATTTCAATCCAATATGGCCGACAAAGGGTTGGTTTAGGGGCGTGGCCATAATAATATTTTTTGTTTGTCTCCTCATGATGAATCTGTCTACCGATTTTCGTGGCTCTACGACAAACTTTATGTTGGACGCGCTCCCATTTGCGCAATGCATTTCCACTTTTCAAGGGGGCGCGGCCGCAACATTTCTTTTCCGACATCTACGAAACCTATATGTAAATTCAATTTCTCGCACTTTCTTAATTTTAGGCAACATTTGGTGAGTTTTCGTAAATGTTCAGAGGGTCAAAATTGAGCTCAAAGCGCAGGAGAAAGAAAAATAAGACAAAAATAAAAAATAAAAAAAATTAAAGCCGCAAGCGTCATCTAAAGGCCCTCGCCAAGGGCACGTCCAGTGGAAGTATGCTCATCGTTCAGCAGGTGGCGCTGTAGCCCCAAATTTTGTGTCTTCTAATGAATGGGTTTAGGCCTGGGACAGCGACAATTGATTTGAGACAAATCAGTGTTCGTATGTCCGAATTGAACAGAATTTTGTATATATAGATCTGTAGGGGGCGCTATGAGCAAAAATTCAATTTGTTACATTGAATGGGTGTAGGCCTGTGAGATGTACCACTGAGTCAAATTTGAGCCAAATCGGTGTTCGTATGTCTGAACTGATGCAATTTTCGTGAAGGTAAATTTGTAGGGGGCGCTACTGAGCGAAGTTGCAATTTCTTTTGATAAATGGGTGTAGGCCTGGGAGATTGACAACTGATTCAAATTTGAGCCAAATTGGTTTTTGCATGTCTAACGTGAAGTAATTTTCGTAAAGGTAACATTGTAGGGGGCGCTATGGCGCCGAATTTAAAATTTTTCTGATAAATGGGTTTAGGCCTGGGATATAGACATCTGAGTCAAATTTGAGCCAAATTGGTGTTCGTATGTCCGAACTGAAGCAATTTTAATAAAAAATATTTAAATTTTTTTTAGGGGGCGCTGTAGTGCAAAATTTCAGTTTCTTTTGATAAATAGTTGTAGGCCTTGGAGACAGATGTCTGAGTCAAATTTGAGCCAAATCGGTGTTTGTATGTCCGAACTGATGTCATTTTTGTAAATGTAAATTTGTAGGGGGCGCTATATTGTGAAATTTAAATTTCTTTTAATAAATGGGTGAAGGCCTGGGAGATAGACGTCTGAGTCAAATTTCAGCCAAATCGGTGTTCGTATGTCTTAACTGATGCAATTTTCGTGAAGGTAAATTTGTAGGGGGCGCTACAGAGCGAAGTGGCAATTTCTTTTGATAAATGGGTGTAGTCCTGGGAGATTGAACACTGATTCAAATTTGAGCCAAATTGGTGTTCGTATTTCCGAACTGAAGCTATTTTAATAAAAAATATTGAACATTTTTGTAGGGGGCGCTGTAGTGCAAAATTTCAGTTTCTTTTGATAAATAGGTGTAGGCCTTTGAGACAGATGTCTGAGTCAAATTTGAGCCAAATCGGTGTTCGTATGTCTGAGCTGAAGCAATTTTTGTGAAGGTAAATTTTCGAAAAAACTTCGCAAAGTTTGCAACCTCGTCACACAAAAACGGTGATGCCGATTCAAAACATTTGGCTAACTTTTGATGCCCCACTTCTCTAGATACTGTACACCGATTTTGAGCTCATTCGGCCAAACGGCTTAGTAGGAGATAGTTAAAATACAACTTCAGCGAAAACGCTGACTCAGCATTTTGGAAATTTCAATCCAATATGGCCGACAAAGGGTTGGTTTAGGGGCGTGGCCATAATAATATTTTTTGTTTGTCTCCTCATGATGAATCTGTCTACCGATTTTCGTGGCTCTACGACAAACTTTATGTTGGACGCGCTCCCATTTGCGCAATGCATTTCCACTTTTCAAGGGGGCGCGGCCGCAACATTTCTTTTCCGACATCTACGAAACCTATATGTAAATTCAATTTCTCGCACTTTCTTAATTTTAGGCAACATTTGGTGTGTTTTCGTAAATGTTCAGAGGGTCAAAATTGAGCTCAAAGCGCAGGAGAAAGAAAAATAAGACAAAAATAAAAAATAAAAAAAATTAAAGCCGCAAGCGTCATCTAAAGGCCCTCGCCAAGGGCACGTCCAGTGGAAGTATGCTCATCGTTCAGCAGGTGGCGCTGTAGCCCCAAATTTTGTGTCTTCTAATGAATGGGTTTAGGCCTGGGACAGCGACAATTGATTTGAGACAAATCAGTGTTCGTATGTCCGAACTGAACAGAATTTTGTATATATAGATCTGTAGGGGGCGCTATGAGCAAAAATTCAATTTGTTACATTGAATGGGTGTAGGCCTGTGAGATGTACCACTGAGTCAAATTTGAGCCAAATCGGTGTTCGTATGTCTGAACTGATGCAATTTTCGTGAAGGTAAATTTGTAGGGGGCGCTACTGAGCGAAGTTGCAATTTCTTTTGATAAATGGGTGTAGGCCTGGGAGATTGACAACTGATTCAAATTTGAGCCAAATTGGTTTTTGCATGTCTAACGTGAAGTAATTTTCGTAAAGGTAACATTGTAGGGGGCGCTATGGCGCCGAATTTAAAATTTTTCTGATAAATGGGTTTAGGCCTGGGATATAGACGTCTGAGTCAAATTTGAGCCAAATTGGTGTTCGTATGTCCGAACTGAGGCAATTTTAATAAAAAATATTAAAAATTTCTGTAGGGGGCGCTGTAGTGCAAAATTTCAGTTTCTTTTGATAAATAGGTGTAGGCCTTTGAGACAGATGTCTGAGTCAAATTTGAGCCAAATTGGTGTTCGTATGTCCGAACTGATGTCATTTTTGTAAATGTACATTTGTAGGGGGCGCTATGGTGCGAAATTTCAATTTCTTTTAATAAATGGGTGTAGGCCTGGGAGATGGACGTCTGATTCAAATTTCAGCCAAATCGCTGTTCGTATGTCTGAGCTGAAGCAATTTTTATGATGGTAAATTTTCGAAAAAAACTTCACAAAGTTTGCAACCTCGTCACACAAAAACGGTGATGCCGATTCAAAAAATTCGGCTAACTATTGATGCCCCACTTGTCTAGATACTGTACACCGATTTTTTGTCATTCGGCCAAACGGCTTAGTAGGAGATAGTTAAAATACAACTTCAGCGAAAACGCTGACTCAGCATTTACGAAATTTCAATCCAATATGGCTGACTAAGGGTTGGTTTAGGGGCGTGGCCATAATAATATTTTTTGTTTGTCTCGTCATGATGAATGTGTCTACCAATTTTCGTGGCTCTACGACAAACTTTATGTTGGACGCGCTCCCATTGGCGCAATGCATTTCCACTTTTCAAGGGGGCGCTGCCGCAACATTTCTTTACTGACATCTACGAAACCTATATGTAAATTCAATTTCTCGCACTTCTGAATTTTAGGCAAAATTTGGTGAGTTTTCGTAAATGTTCAGAGGGTCAAAATTGAGCTCAAAGCGCAGGAGAAAGAAAAATAAGACAACAAAAAAATATTAAAGCCGCAAGCGGCGTCTAAAGGCCGTCACCACAAGCATGTCCAGTGGAAGTATGTCCATCGTTCAGCAGGTGGCGCTCTAGCACCAAATTTCAGTGTCTTCTGATGAATTGGTGTAGGTCTGGGAGATTGACAACTCATTCAAATTTGAGGCAGATCTTTTTTCGTATGTCCAAACTAAAGAAATTTTTATGTAAGTAAATCTGTAGGGGGCACTATGCAGCTAAATTTAAATTTTTTCTGTTGAATGTGGGTAGGCCTGCGAGATGTACCACTGAGTCAAATTTGAGCCAAATCGGTGTTCATATGTCCGAATTAATGCAATTTTCGTGAAGGTAAATTTGTAGGGCGCGCTACTGAGCGAAGTGGCATTTTCTTTTGATCAATGGGTGTAGGCCTTGGAGATTGACAACTGATTCAAATTTGAGCCAAATTGGTGTTCGCATGTCTAATATGAAGTAATGTTCGTATAGGTAAAATTGTAGGGGGCGCTATGGCACCGAATTTCAAATTTTTCTGATAAATGGGTGTAGGACTAGGAGATGGACATCTGAGTGAAATTTGAGCCAAATCGGTGTTCGTTTGTCCGAACTGAAGCAATTTTAATAAAAAAATATTAAAATTTTTTGTAGGGGGCGCTATAGTGCAAAATTTCAGTTTCTTTTGACAAGTACGTGTAGGCCTGGGAGACCGATGTCTAAGTCAAATTTGAGCTAAATTGGTGTTCGTATGTCCGAACTGATGTCATTTTTGTAAATCTACATTTGTAGGGGGCGCTATAGTGCAAAATTTCAATTTATTTCAATAAATGGGTGTAGGCCTGGGAGATAGACGTCTGAGTCAAATTTCAGCCAAATCTGTGTTTGTATGTGTAAGCTGAAGCAATTCTTGTTATGGTAAATTTTCGAAAAAACTTTGCAAACTTTGAAACCTCGTCACACAAAAGCGGTGATGCCAATTCCAAAAATTCGGCTAACTTTTGAAGCCCCACTTCTCTAGATACTGTACACCGATTTTGAGCTCATTTGGCCAAACAGTTTAGTAGGAGATAGTTAAAATACAACGTTAGCGAAAACGCTGACTCAGCATTTTGGAAAATTCAATCCAATATGGCCGACAAAGGGTTCGTTTAGGGGTGTGGCCATAATAATATTTATTGTTTGTCTTCTCATGATGAATCTGTGTACCGATTTTCGTTGCTCTACGAAAAACTTTATGTTGGATGCGCTCCCATTGGCGCAATGCATTTTCGCTTTTCAAGGGGGCGCTGCCGCAACATTTCTTTACCGACATCTACGAAATCTATATGTAAATTAAATTTCTCGCACTTCTGAATTTTAGGCAAAATTTGGTGAGTTTTCATAAATGTTCAGAGGGTCATAATTGAGCTCAAAGCGCAGGAGAAAGAAAAATAAGACAAAAAAAAAAAAAATAATAATAATAATCTGAGCAAGAACAATATAGCCGTTTCTATGGCAACCACGTATTAGCCCTTTTTTGAAAGTTCTCGAGGTCCCCCACATGTCTGTGGGGTCAGATGTCACCTGTCGTGCACTTACACACATGTGACTGACCGCGACTGGGCGTGTCGCATTGACTCCCATTCATTCTGAGCAGGTGTAAATATGCGATTTGTGCACATGTCATGTACATCGTTGGAAAGGTCTCAGTGCTGTGAATGTGAATATGTGTGAGAGTGGCGACAGTGGCGAAAGGCGACCGCGTCCCTGGCGATTTCGTCCCCATGCACCCACTGCAGTCTCAATAAGCCCTGCGCCGGCTTTACTCGGCTCGGGCCTAAAAATAAAAATAATAATAATCTGAGCAAGAACAATATAGCCGTTTCTATGGCAACCACGTATTTGCCCTTTTTATAAAGTTCTCGAGGTCCCCCACATGTGTGTGGGGTCAGATGTCACCTGTCGTGCACTTACACACATGTGACTGACCGCGAATGGGCGTGTCCCATTGACTCCCATTCATTCTGAGCAGGTGTAAATATGCGATTTGTGCACATGTCATGTACATCGTCGGAAAGGTCTCAGTGCTGTGAATGTGAATATGTGTGAGAGTGGCGACAGTGGCGAAAGGCGACCGCGTCACTGGCGATTTCGTCCCCATGCGCCCACTGCAGTCTCAATAGGCCCTGCGCCGGCTTTACTCGGCTCGGGCCTAATAATAATAATCTGAGCAAGAACAATATAGCCGTTTCTATGGCAACCATGTATTTGGCCTTATGTCAAAGCTCTCGAGGTCCCCCACATGTCTGTGGGGTCAGATGTCACGTGTCGTGCACTTACACCCACGTGAGTGACCGCGAGTGGGCGTGTCCCATTGACTCCCATTCATTCTGAGCAGGTGTAAATATGCGATTTGTGCACATGTCATATACATCGTCGGAAAGGTCTCAGTGCCGTGAATGTGAATATGTGTGAGAGTGGCGACAGTGGCGAAAGGCGACCGCGTCACTGGCGATTTCGGCCCCATGCGCCCACTGCAGACTCAATAGGCCCTGCGCCGGCTTTACTCGGCTCGGGCCTAATTAAAGCCGCAAGCGGCATCTAAAGGCCCTCACCAAGGGCACGTCCAGTAGAAGTATGGCCATCGTTCAGCAGGTGGCGCTCTAGCACCAAATTTCAATGTCTTCTGATGAATGTCTGTAGGCCTGGGAGATTGACAATTAACTCAAATCTGAGACAAATCAGTGTTCGTATGTCCGAATTGAACAAATTTTTGTATAAGTAAATCTGTAGGGGGCGTTATGGAGCCAAAATTCAATTTGTTCCATTGAATGGGTGTACGCCTGCGAGATGTACCACTGAGTCAAATTTGAGCCAAATTGGTAATTGTATGTCTGAAGTAAAGTAATTTTCGTAAATGTAAAATTGTAGGGGGCGCTATAGCGCCAAATTACAATTTTTTCTGATATATGGGTGTAGGCCTGAGAGATCGACATCTGAGTCAAATTTGAGCGAAATTGGTGTTCGTATGTCCAAACTGAAGCAATGTTACTAAAAAAAATTTTTTTAAAACTTGTAGGGGGCGCTGTATTAGGAAATTTCAGTTTCTTTTGACAAATAGGTGTAGGCCTGGGAGACAGATGTCTGAGTCAAATGTGAGCCAAATTGGTTTTCGTATCTCTGAACTGATGTCATTTTTTTAAATGTACACTTGTAGGAGGCGCTATAGTGCGAAATTTCAATTTTTTTTATAAAATGGGGGTAGTCCTTGGAGATGGACGTCTGAGTCAAATTTGAGCCAAATCGGTCTTTGTATGTCTGAGCTGAAGCAATTTTTTTAATGGTGAATTCGCGAAGAAACTTTGCAAAGTTTGCGATGTCGTCACACAAAAACGGTGACACCAATCCAAAAAATAACTTTTGATGCCCCACTTCTCTAGATACTGATTCTGATGAATGGGCGTAGGCCTGGGAGATTGACAATTGATTCAAATTTGAGACAAATCAGTGTTCGTATGTCCAAACTAGAGAAATTGTTGTATAAGTAAATCTGTAGGGGGCGCTATGCAGCTAAAATTAAATTTCTTCCGTTGAATGGTTGTAGGCCTGCGAGATGTACCACTGAGTCAAATTTGAGCCAAATCGGTGTTCATATGTCTGAATTAATGCAATTTTCGTGAAGGTAAATTTGTAGGGGGCGCTACTGAGCGACATGGCAATTTCTTCTGATAAATGGGTTTAGGCCTGGGAGATTGACAACTGATTCAAATTTGCGCCAAATCGGTGTTCGTATATCTGAAGTGAACTAATTTTCGTAAAGGTAAATTTGTAGGGGGCGCTATGGCACCAAATTTAAAATTTTTCTGATAAATGGGTGTAGGCCTGGGAGATAGACATCTGAGTCAAATCTGAGCCAAATCGGTGTTTGTATGTCCGAACTGAAGCAATTTTAATAAAAAAAAAAAAAAAATTTGTACGGGGCGTTGTAGTGCAAAATTTCAGTTTCTTTTGACAAATAGGTGTAGGCCTTGGAGACAGATGTCTGAGTCAAATTTCAGCCAAATCAGTGTTCGTATGTCCGAACTGATGTCATTTTTGTAAATGTACATTTGTAGGGGGCGCTATAGTGCGAAATTTCAATTTATTTTAATAAATGTGTGTAGGCTTGGGAGATGGACGTCTGAGTCAAATTTCAGCCAAATCGGTGTTTGTATGTCTGAGCTGAAGCAATTTTTGTGATGGTAAATTTTCGAAAAAACTTCGCAAAGTTTGCAACCTTGTCGCACAAAAACGGTGACACCGATTCAAAAAATTTGGCTAACTTTTGATGCCCCACTTGTCTAGATACTGCACACCGATTTTGAGTTCATTTGGCCAAACGTCTTAGTAGGAGATAGTTAAAATACAACGTCAGCGAAAACGCTGACTCAGCATTTTGGAAATTTCAATCCAATATGGCCGACTAAGGGTGGGTTTAGGGGCGTGGCCATAATAATATTTTTTGTTTGTCTCCTCATGATGAATCTGTGTACCGATTTTCTTGGCTCTATGACAAACTTTATGTTGGACGTGCTTCCATTGGCGCAATGCATTTTCACTTTTCAAGGGGGCGCTGCAGCAACATTTCTTTACCGACATCTACGAAACCTATATGTAAATTCAATTTCTCGCACTCCTGAATTTTCGGCAAAATCTGGTGAGTTTTCATAAATGTTCAGGGGGTCAAAATTGAGCTCAAAGAGCAGGAGAAGAAAAATAAATAAATAAATAAATAAATAATTAAAGCCGCAAGCGGCATCTAAAGGCCGTCGCCACGGGCTCAGTAGAAGTATGTCCATCGTTCAGAAGGTGGTGCTCTAACACCAAATTTCAATGTCTTCTGATGAATGGGTGTAGGCCTGGGAGATTGAAAACTGATTCAAATTTGAGGCAAATCTTTGTTCGTATGTCCGAACTAAAGAAAGTTTTGTATCAGTAAATCTGTAGGGGGCGCTATGCAGCTAAAATTAAATTTCTTCCATTGAATGGGTGTAGGCCTGCGAGATGTACCACTGAGTCAAATTTGAGCCAAATCGGTGTTCGTATGTCCGAATTGATGCAATTTTTGTAAAGGTAAATTTGTAGGGAGCGCTACTGAGCAAAATGGCAATTTCTTTTGATGAATGGTTGTAGGCCTGGGAGATTGACAACTGATTCAAATTTGAGTCAAATCGGTGTTTGTATGTCCAAACTGAAGCAATTCTCATAAAGGTAAAGTTGTAGGGGGCGCTATGAAGCCAAATTTCAAATTTTTCTGATAAATGGGTGTAGGCCTGGGAGATAGATGTCTGAGTCAAATTTGAGCCAAATCGGTGTTCGTATGTCCGAACTGAAGCAATTTTTGTAAAGGTATATTTGTAGGGGGCGCTATTGTACGAAATGGAAATTTGTATTCATAAATGGGTGTAGGGCTGGGAGTCTGCTTCAAATAGGATTTTAGAACTGGGCGGGACCAAACTGTAAATATTTGTGTGTGTGTGTGTGTGTGTGTGTGTGTGTGTGTGTGTGTGTGTGTGAGTGTGAGTGTGTTTGTGTGAGTGTATGTATATGTCATTATTAGAATCTTGAGTTTTCTGACGCACTACCTGATGAACACTAGTCATACATCATCAAACTGTTATTTGTCTGGTGTGTAAATCACTAAAGTTCATGCCTCTACTGATTTCAACAGGATGAAGAATGTCATTCTCAGCACAGAACTTGAACTGAATTCTGACAGAAAACCAAAGAAGCTATGTGCAAAAATTTGTAATAAAATAAAATTGAAGTTATTCACAATCGTTCCTTCATGTAAACCATTATAAACATAATAATGTGTACGATAACAGAAGTATACACTGACTTAAAGATCTGATTCATATCAGAAAGCCTCAACCTGACTTATGAAATATTCCAAATATTGACTATCACTGATACGTTGATTTGCAAAATGTAAAATTTTTGAGAGTGTGAATTAATACTGGAATTGGTTTGTGCAGTAGATGTATAAAGGAATCCCAGATGTATGTAAAACAGTCCATACAGAGGTAAAAATGAATGGAAATGAACCATAAGTATAAGAGAAAACATAAATCTAAGAGACATAAGTATACAATGAGAAATCATTTAAACTGTTCACATACTTAGCCTGTTTCAGGTCATGTGAGTTGGTGTCATACTTTTAATAGTGAATAATAAATAAATGTGGATGAGAGAATCCACAAAGTGGGATAAGTGGAATAAAAATTTGTCATATTAAGGCTTGATTATTATTTATTTAAGAGAAAACATGTCAAGGAAGTGTAAAGGGTGAGTTTCAAGTTTATTATGCAGACATTTTTATTTATCTATTTATTTTTATGTTATTTTGTTTTTGAATGAAAATGCCTGTGAACCATCAGTTGGAACAGTACCCTGCAGCCACTGTGGCTGGGGGTAAAAATTAAGTAAGTATAGCCTACATAACATGAAATGTGAAATGAAATTCACACTTGGAATGAAATATCAGGAATTCCCTCTGTAAAGGATCCATATTTGTCCCTTTTTTTTTTTCAAATAATAAACACAATTGATTGATAACAGCCAAACAAATGTACCCTCTTAAACAGACTCAGCAGGTCCCACAAACATCTGTCCTCTGATCGTGTCCCTGAACATACTGCTGGGCAGTACTTGGTCTGTTCAGTTTGTCCAGCCTGTCTTGGTGAATATGGCACACATTAATGCCATTGTGCCTTTTTTGAGTCACGGTTACTGGCAAGCATGTGTGTGGAAGCTGCGTTCTGCCTCTGCAGGTATACGCACCAGCGCTCGAGTCCAGAGGGTGCGTTGGAGTTACATGTGAAGTCGGAACATGGAGCTCCATAAACGTAACATCCGAACTTAGCTCTTCCCAGTTTAAAAACTAGGACATCAGGGGACATGGAATTCGAAACAAATGACAGGTATTGAAATAAAACGAAAACCCCAACGTTTATGATTGTAGATGCTAGATTTCAATGCGTTTGCGACTTTAAAACTGTGGTTTACGAGTACACATGAACGCACCATTGGTTGTGCTCGTAGACTGTACAAACACCGGGACGTTCTTAGATCAGCTGTGTAGTGTTGTTAAGTGAGCATTATGTGGACAACTGAACAGTTTGCTTTGCAAGTCAGCATGGATCTGCTCCAGGCTTCCACCTTCCTGAATCGGTGTACTGGAAAGTGATCAATTTGGGGGGGGGGGGGGGGGGGGGGGGGTCGGGTCACTATAAATCTATAAATCACGTCCTCCGCTGTCTCCAGTCCTATCTGGGCGCATGGACAGAATTCCTTAACGCAGGTACAGTTTGCTGGGGCTGATGAAGTCGTTTATTATTTTTCTTTTCAAGCCCAACAGACAAAAAATGTAACCGGAGTTCTGAAAATGAAATGTCCACATGTGAGTGTTCTGCAAAAGTACTGAATGAACCCAGAGTTAGACTGAAGCTCAATGACCGGAACAGAAACAAACAAACCAAAAAAAAAAAGATCCTGCTGTGGACCTCTGCCTTTGTACAGTGTGAATATGAACTTATAATGCACCATTTACACAAGAGTAAAACCCAGCTGGGTCAGATCAGGTCCAGGCTCCTTTCACACCCCAAACGGACCGCGGACTGCGGCCAGACCAGCTCTGCAGCTGGGCCTCGGTTCGCTGTTTTGGTCCGGAACAGAGTTCGGTGGTTTTTATTCACACCAGCCCAACAGGTCCGAACCAAGGGGCGCATATATTTCAGATGTGTTAAATATAGACCCAATTTCTATCAGTAAACTTGCTTTTGGGTTTAATAAATGCCTTTGTGCTACATTAATATGTTTACAGTTTCTCCTCCCAGCACACGCACAACTGTGTGTAAATGTCCTGTATTTCATATTCTTTGTGGTAAATGCACTAACTGGATGCAGACGTGATATTTCACACCTTTGACAGACTTAACCCTTACTGGGCAGTAAAATCAGTGTGTACATTTTTTTCCGTGTGCTATGAGTTTGCACACGTTTTAATATACAAACGTTTGAAAAATCTGGCCTTACGTTGAACACATTTTTAATACAGATGAACCACCGATAGTTCGGACCATATATGGTTAACGCCACAAGCTGGCCCTGGATTGGCGGGTGTTCGTATTTGTATTTCGTAACGCTTCGTAATTGGTGTTTGTGCTCGGTAGGGGCCGAGCCCCCTACTGGACGTACTTAAGTCTCAGTCCAGGCGGTGTTCGGTCTCTTGCGTCGACTGTTTGTGTAGAACTATACTGCTTGACAAAGGAGTCTTTATATTGCTATTCCATACTTTTATTGCATTTACATTCATACATACACCGTTTATCTTTAATTCCAATCTTTTGCTGCACAGTTTCTTCCCATTTTTACTCCACCGTTTCTTTGGATTTCCTGATTCGATTTACAGTGAGTATCTTTTTTTCTTTTCGTAACATTGTACTGTTGTTACTGCATGTTGAGTATCTATTGTTTATCAAGGAATTGTGTGTCGTTTGTATGATTGTTCAGATTTCACTGATAGTTAATGTTGATTGTGGGTTTTGTCATGGTCAGTTGAACATAGGATAAGATATCAATAATAATAATAATAATAATAATAATGATGATGATGATGATGATAATAATAATAATAATAATAATAATAACTTATGTGGTTCCTGAACGCATCGCATATGCTCCGGTAAAATGTGAGGTTTAAGGTGATGAACCAAATCATGTTTGTCATATCAGTACTTGGACTCTTGTATGTTTTGTCTGTCTTGTGTGTCATTTCCTGTTTTATTTTGTTAATCCTCCTCTTGTGTCATGTCTGGTGTCTTTGCTTCCTCTCCCTGATTGTTTCACCTGTGTTGATTACCTGTCTCCGCCCTGATTTGTTCCACCTGTGTCTCATTGTCTTCCCTCCCTTCTGTGTATATAAGCCCTGTGTTTTCCCCTGTCCTGTGCCAGTTCGTATTCCTTCCTTGTGTTGTGTATACTTACCAGCGATTCTCTGAACCTGTTCGTCTGCCTGTCTGTTCGTTCCTGACCCGGTTTGTTCCTCGTCTTCTGAGCCTGCCTGATCCCTGTCTGTACCTCTGCCTGATTCTGCCTCACTGGTTTTCGACTTTTGCCTGGACTCACGGTTAGTGCTTTGCTTTATCCCCATGTACCGTTGCCTGTTTTCTGGATCCTCTGTGTATGACCTGGTCTGTCCCCTGACTCTCCTCTGTTTCCTCCTAGTCGGGTTACCCTCGTGTGCTCCCGACCCGGGCAGAGAGTTTCCCTTGCTGGTCTCGGACGCCGTGACGAATTCACACAGTCTGACCTGCGAAGACTCCTTAACGAAACCTTTTTGTGAACTGTTAATTTTGTCCATGTTTAATAAACACTCTTTAACTTTATTCCTGTCTGTTGGTTGTGCATTTGGGTCCAAGTCTTGTGTCACTGGTTCTAACAGTACGAACTGGCCAAGCATGGACCCAGCCAACCTAGACCAGGTCAGGGAGGCTATCCGCTCGCAGGGGCAACGGTTGGGGGGGCACAAGCAAGTGCTACACTCTCTCATGGACAAGATGAACCAATTATCGGT